>NC_134038.1:77519787-77819787 GCF_965140245.1 Athene noctua | reverse complement strand
TCAGTAGCCACAAAGAACAGACAAGTCCCATGTTAGTAATCAGGAAACAAAGTACAAGATAGAACAAGATAGCCCAAGATGTAGGAATACTGTGACAGTATCACACACAGGTCTGGTTTGTCCAAGTCCCAAAGATACAACAGAACTGTAAAGCATACAGAGGTGGTAAACATCTAGAGGCAGGTAACAGCTTCAACAAAAGGAATGATTAAATAGACTACAAAATGGGCAACTGTAAGGTGATTCAATTTTTCCCTTCTCTCTTTCAAGACAGCTGCGAAGAGCACTCATGGACTGCCTCATTAATGCATAGTCTTGTAGCTGGCTGCAACTACAATCCTAGGGACAGCCTCAGGACAAAAAACCTGAATCTTTACATTATGCATAGCTTAACTGTGGAACACCTTGCCACAGGACACTGCTGATCCCAGAAGCTCATATCAGCTCGAGACAAGACAAATTCATGCATACGATCTACAATAAGCTTAACAATGCACTGCCTGTAGCCCAGGTAGCCTGAGAACCATAGATCATTTAAATCCGAGAGATTACTCCAGGAAATATCACCACAGGCTCATGTTGATATATTCTTCCAACATTTGGCACTGGCCTCTAATGGTCTCACCCAGTACAGCTGTTTATGTTCTTAGGGCCAATTATCTCTACTGCCAAAGCCTAACAACTGTGAAAAGCACCATGAAGCTGATGCCAGGATTAAACTGCTCCAAACATTCCCATTCTCCTTTACACACAGATGTGAGCACCTGTCATGCAAAGCCTTCTCATGTTTTACTACTGTAGCTCAAATCTCTCTCAAATATACTGCTGCCAAAATATTCCTTTCACTCCATTACCAAAAGCAGTCTCTAACTGTACGCTAGGCATCCACTTTGCAAGAAAGTGGATTTGAGCTCTAATCAACTTAGTTGACTGCAAAAAAAAAAAGACATATTTTGTTCTTTTGACAATTCATCCAGCAGCTACCCTTGAACTCTGCTGTGTACCAGCCTTTAAGCATGAAAACAATCCATTCAGCCACAACTCAATGCTCTCAAGCCTCTCTGGAAATTTACTGTGACTAACAGGCAACTACTCCCACCCTCCTCCTTGCATACTACAGTATACACTGTGTCTGCCCTGATCCTAAAGCCAGATGAAACAAGAATCGAGTGTACATTGTCAGCCCCGTCTGCCTCTTACATTAAGTCCTTTACTACAGGTATCCACCTAACACTGCAGATAACAGACACTAATGATTTAAAAGTAGCATGGATGAAGCATAGCCCACTGTGTTGATTCTTTATTAGAAGGTATTAGAGCAAGACAACACTGCTAAGTACAGGGAATACCTCCACTGAGAATCCCTTAAAACCCTTATAACTGCTGGACACCCCAGCGCAGACAGTAAAGGCTTCACAGAGTTTCCAAGAACTGCATTTTTTCAGCTCAGCCAAAATGCAAAAAAAATGAAATTTGTAAAAGGGCCTGACAATGTGGCATCACTACACATTAATTTGCATTGTCCTGCTCTTGATACCAGCACAATAAGAAGCAATGGTTGACAAACACAGAACTATAGAAGGTCCTGGATGTAATGCATTTTTACTAGTGCAGAGTAATCAAATTTATCTTTGTCACCAAAGTTCAGCAATATATCATAAAAGCAAAAAATCCAGTAAGACTGATACTAGAAACACTCTGGCATACAGGTGAAGAAATAAAACCCAATACATACCTAGTATATAGTTACACTGCCACATCTGAGTGGCCTCAGAAATGAATCTCTGAATATCACTTTTGTTACACAGTATCCTTCAGCTGCAAACTCATGAACACTGAAGCAAGTCTCCCCATCGTCATAAGCTTACCTTGCTTCAGAGAACTCCCCCCAGGTATCTGCTATGGTCACCAGACAATGCTGGCCTGTATCCTCCTTCAGCCTAACCAAACGTGGAGGTGTTTTGCACTCCTGTGCTCTACAACAGAACTTTCATGTCATTATCAAGAGATGGTTAAAGACAACAGGTACAGAGGGGGAAAAATTAATGCAGTAAATCATCAGATGCCATGCAATGTTAATAATTAGTCCAGGCACAGCACCATTCCAGTGTATCATAACAGTTTGGTATCCAAACTAATCCTCAGCAAGCCAGTTCTATTGTTTCTGCACATCACTGTAACGTACCAATTGAAACTTATTGAAAGTACTAAGCAGAACAGGCCTATATATTATATTATATTGTTAAAATTGCCTTAGTTCTTTACTTACTTTGTTAAATTCCTATTACGAAGCAGAATAATTAAATTAGATATTTTACACTATTCATAACCTATTAACTACATCTTAAGAGGAAGTGCCCTATTAGTTGTGTACCCAAGCAACACAAACCTAGCAATAAAGTCCTTATTAAAAAATTTTGAATAGGTTGATTCCATATTTTTAAATAAAATTCCAGCACTTTTAAGCTCTCTGAATGCTTAGTCAGATACATATAAAATACTGACTTTACAGAAACAATACACAAAGTTATTACTTTGATATACAAAGAAAGCAGACCCTCAGATGCTAGATGTAGTTTAAAAACACTCCAGAGAATACTTTACAGTAGCAAGAAACCACATGTAGTTCTACATATCAGTCACAACAGTTCAAGCTAACCTCCTAATATTAAAGAACACTTATCTGCATCACATCTGAAACCAACCATTTTGTCATCTGGATTCCTAACCTAAACCCAGGCATTTAAGAATTTACACTGTTCCTATATTAATCATTCTGCTGAAGCACTGGAAATAAATATGGCTTCATTCCCCCCACTACTTACCTTCCAAAAATCCGGAAAAAGATGATACAGATCAAACTAGGGCATCCTAAAGCACAGCTCTAGGATGAAAACCAATCAAGCACAGCTATTTACACTTGTGTTTTACGACATGAGGGAATTTCCTTTACAACACAAAGATTGGCATGCTGCTGTCAGAAGGTGGTAAAAACAGTACGTCTGAGTCCAGTGAAAAAAAAAAAAAAGGAATGCTGTACATAAAACAGCAAAACACAGCCTCTACAAAATAAAGCACTCCTAAACATCACCACACCTATCATCACAGAGCCACTGAATAAGATCCATTGGAAAAAAACTGCTACAGACCATCTCCAGCTCTGAATGAGAAAGCAGAGAGAGCACAGCACTGTTTCAAAGCATGCAGGCATTTCATCAAAAGTACTACTGCAGCCTGGGAGAGGGCAAACAGATTACCCTCCTTAGTCTGTTATCAAAAGAGAATACAATAACACTGTGAGCTACTGTGTATCACCTGCAAATTTCAGCATGCTGTAGAAAAATGTTCTGCAGAGAACAACATTCATGGCAGAGTAAGTGCTAAAGATTCATGCATAATATGAGCATAAAAGCATCTATGATCAAGTCCTCCTTCCTACAACCTATGTCCAAAGTAGACTGCAACTGAAGATTGTAAGGATCACTTTTCTTGACAGTTGTATACACCAGTTTGACACCACTGAAGATGCTCCATCAATAGACCATCACATTTACAGAAGTGATGCTTCAGAACTGGGCTGACACTTCCAAGTAACACCAGGCAACAATCCAGAAACATAAAGGATCCAGAAGAAACCTGCAGGGATCTGTTCCCACCCTGGTGCATTTCAGTGCATTTGTGTTTGAACAGCCAAATACTACAATAGCCTAGCTTCAGGAAAGTTAAGTTAAACTCACCAGTAGTCAGGAATTATTGCAGAAGACAGACACCTAAAGCCACTCTGTCAGTGACAACTTTTTTGTTATTTCAACCATGTAAGTACTCCTTTATAAAAAAAATTTCTAACACCAAACAGAAAATTGTTTTAGAAGACACACTTTTCCAAGATTCACCTTGGGTAACAGAACTCAAAGTTTCAGGCAGAAACTGCATCTCCTATGTAAGTCTGTGGTTTCAATTTACACGCTCTCCTTCAGCACTGGTTCCCTGCTACTCTGAGGAAAGCTGGAACTATGGAATCACACACACTCTAGTTAATGGTGTCCCACTCCCAGCATCAGGTCTCAATGTAGTAATACAGATCCTCCACGGAAGAGCAGGAAACACAGCTTCCACTTTCAAAGATACTTAGCCAAGTACTTGTCATTAACACACCAGCAAAAGAACAACCTGTTTACGGAACTGAATAGTACAACTGAAGCTTGGCTAAACAATTTTCTTGTGTATAGATTCTCTATAAACTTACACTTGAAAAGTGGCATAAAGGAAAGCCAACAGAAAATAAAAGGACAGAAGATGAAAGATATGCGATTGGCATAGGTGGTGCTGCCTAACAACTAGAGGACAGAACCTGCAGTGCCAGGATCCTAAGTTTGCCACAGACCTGCAGGGTGACCTCTGGCAACTCCCTCATCTGCCTGCCTGGAGACCTACCTCAGTGACACTTGTCTTACACAGATAACTTAGTGTTCTACTGCATGTCCATGGAAATATAGCAAAGAAATTCAGCCTATTTTTAAGATACTATTGGAATTTTTAACATACAATTGGAATTTTTAACCTACATGTTATTAGTACAGGACCCAAAGTTCCTAGCATATGACACCTCTTAAACATCCAAATCTTAGCTTCCTGTAAGAAATTTTCATTTTCAGCATCGGTTTGGAATTAAAAAGCAGTAATCACAAGTATTTTCCTCCACAGCAGAGGCTATGGTTAGCAAAACCAGAACTTTAAAAACATCTTTCAGTACTTCTGAATAACTTTTATGTACTCAATACCTGACAGTACTACCCAAAAGAGAAAAGGAAGACACCGTCCTTAAGTTAAAACTCTCACTTAAATTTCTCCAGCTCTGAAAGTGTTCCCCATTATCTTTTATCTATTTTTCCTCTACAAATGTAGTGCCTTTACTCCATGGGCATCCAAGGGTCTTGGATTTTAAGAGCTCCAAGAAACTATTTTTGAAATTACATCGGAAATCTGCTATGTCAATCAATGCAGCTAGCATTTTTTCCATTAATAAAATAACCTTAATATTAGAAAGCAACATCTCCCCTTGACTGAGTGAAATTCGACAGCTGAAATACCAAAATCTCATGGAGCACCCCAGAGTTGCTTTGTTCAAGTTTAGTCCCGTCTACATGCCGATCGGGCCAAACTGAATGCCCTGCCTTACTATCCATTTATACAAGCAAGCTATGGCCACAGAACAGGTTAAGCTTCATAAGGTCTTTAGTAAGCCAAGACTTCCATTCAGATATCAGCTGGCTCAACCTACTATAGAGTTAGAACATTTCCCTCACAAATGTTCTAAGACCACAGTGACTTTCACGTTTATTTCATCCAGAATTGGGCACTTCCCTTTCAACTGATGTTCCAAACACTCCTCGAAGTAACCAGTCTGCTACAGCCTAAGCAGAGGCATTTAAAAATTAGTGCAAGTTTTTTCTTTGAGCTCCTCTGAACTTAAGCTTTCCACTTTCCCCTTACAATCAGAATCGACCCCCAGGAGCTCTGGCAAGCATTCCCCACACATCTCTGCTTCAGTTTTTGTAGGCGCCGTTTGACAATGACCTGACAACTTCACCTCTCATCCAGTACAAGGCAAGGCCTAAGCCGGTGTATCCATGGGTTCCCAGGCCCTGCCTGTATCGCTGCTTCGACCAGGAACCACCCCGCTGGCACAGAGCAAGCTGATTTCTGAAAGAACAGGGTTTGGTGCCCCGACATCCCCTCTCATCAACCTCGCTGCTACTGCCGGCTCCAGAGGACTTGGCGTGACCCCCGACCCACCCGCCCCCATGCCCGGAGGGGCCGCAGGAGAGGCTGCCGAGGTCCCCCTCTCCTCTGGGGCTGCAGCAGCCCCAGGGGCCCCGGCTGCTCACCCCTGCACGCCCGGGCTGTATTTCCTGGTCTTCCAGGGTGTGCCGGGGCTCTGCAGTGCTGGCTGAGGCGGCTGCCGCTGCTGGTGGGGGGAGTTGTTGATGGCGACGCCCCGGCTGCCGGAGAGCAGGTAATTCATCCCATAGGTGCTGGCTTTATTCTCTCGTTTCCTGCGGCCCGGGTGGTACTGGTGCTGCTGAGGAGACGCCGGCGGCGGCGGGTGGAGGCTGCGCGCCAGGTGCGGGGGCTGGTGGTGCCCGTTCACACCGTTCACTTTGTTCTCGTGGAAGTTAAAAAACTCCCCGGGTCCGGCCCCGCTGCCCAGCAGCCCGGGAGGAGCCACCGCCGCCGCCCGGGGGCCGCAGGAGGAAGAGGAGGAGCCGCCGCCTCCGCCGCCGCTGCACGATCCCGAGGAGGAGAAGCCGGGGCTCTCGGTGCCGGACTCCACCGACGAGCAGGAGGACGAGGAAGACACGGAAGGCGACTTCTGCAGCCGCCGCCCTCCCTCGCCGCCGCCGTTCACCGCCGCGGGGCCGGCGGCAGCGGCGGGAACCAGTCCGGTCAGCAGGGCCGGAGGGGAAGGCGAAGGCGAAGGCGGCGAGGACGAGGAGCAGCAGGCGCCGCCGCCGGGCGCCCCGAGCCGCACGCAGCCGTGACCGCGGGGCGGAGAGGCGGCGGAGTCCAGCGCCGGGGAGTTAAGGCAGAGGTAGTGCGGGAAGCTGGCGCCGCCCCGGCCCCCCACGCCCTGCGAGGTCTCCCAGATCTGCATCCACAGCGCATTCGCGGGGCCTTTCTGCTCGGGCTGGATCCAGGCCACGCGGGGATCCATCCACGCCCGCCCGGCTCCGACCCTCACGGCCCGGCCAGAGCGCCGCGCCGCCGCCCGCTCGCCGCGCACTCCCTCGCCTCAGCGCGCCGGGCCCGGCAGCGGCGCTAGACACGGGCCGGGAGCGGCGGCATGTGTCGCGGGGAGGAAGGAGGGCGGACGGCCAGGGGCGGGGAGGGGGGGGGTGGGGGGCAGAGCCGGGCGAGGCGAGCGCGGCTCGGGAGGAGCGGAGGCGGCGCAAACTGTACCCGGCCCGGCGCTGCCCGGAACGCTCCCCTCGCCGTTCCAATGTGGCGTCCCCCTCGGCAGGGCCAGACTCGGCACTGCGCATGCCCCGCAGATTTTAAACCTTCACTGGAGACGGCCGCCCTGGCAACCGCACATGCGCGCTGGCCGCCCCGCGGGGCGGGGCCCGGCCCGCCGAGCCCGGCGGCGAGGGGGAGGCACAAGGACGTTGGGAAGGGGGGAGCCGCGCCGGCGCCCTCGCCCGTGTGCGCATGCGCGCCCGGGGCACCTCGGAAAGGCTCGCAAACCCGCGCGCGGGGGGGGGGCGGTGCAGCGCAGCGCCCGCCGCGCATACGCGGAGCGGCTGCCCCCCCCCCCCCCCCCGGCCCGGGCGGCGGGGCCGCGCTGGGCCCGGGCGGGGCGAGGGGCGGGCGGCGCCGCCCCACACGAGGGGCGGGCGGCAGTGCGAGGCCGCGGCCCGCCAGCCGGCCTAGCGGCGGTGTTCCACAGGCGTGTCTTCTCTGTGCCGGGGCTTTGGAGCGGGGTAGCCGTGTTCCCACAGAAATAAAAGGGTGAATTTTGAGGAGTAACGGAGGAGCGCGGACAGGCAGGCCCCCTTGTAGAGGGGCTGGGGGCCGGGAGTGCGGCGCTGAGCAGGGCAAGGGCAGGCCCAGGAGCGGACGGACTGAAGCACACAGTTCATAACCTAAAAGGAGGCTTTCCTGCTTGGCTCTCTGGCAGCAGAAAAAGCGCTGTGAGGTACTACATTTCCACTGGATACTTGGGTTTTCATTAGGCTTGAATCTCGGGGGATAAGTGCCAGTTCCAGGGCACATCTCTGTAATGGATGGGTTTCATGCGCAGCAATCACTGGGTAAAATCCATATGGCTGTTGGAGTAGGATTAAATGCAAATAGACTTGTTTGTTCTGTGGCCTAGAGATAGGTTTTAACAGCCAGCCTTCCAGAATGATGCTCCTAACTGTTCTCTTTCTAATCCAGTGATTTAGCCTTTTTCTTGAGCAACTTCAGCGTGTGTATGGACCAAGTTGTCCTCTCCCAAGGGTGCCCCCAGAGTCTCCAGCGGTCCAGGAATCACCAGACAGTTGGATACAGCCCTTACCTAGCTGCAGAACAACAGAGAGAAGGGTTGTACGTGCCTAATGGCAAATACTAACGAGGCATCCCAGTTATGACAGCCCTCCAATGCAGTTGTGTGGTACATCTTAGGCGATCTAAGATCTTACTGCCATAGAAGAGAAAAGAAGAGGCCCCACTCTCCATGATCCCACTACTCCGTTTCCCTGCTCCCTTGCACAAGCCCTGATATTGATCAATGAGTCAATTTAACTTGTTAATTCAGCAGAAAATTGCACTAGGAATAAAAGTAATCGTTTTCAGCAGTTCATTTTGAATAAGCTTTGTGATCAGAGCTGGCACTAAGGAGGGTGTGGAGAGAGGATAACTGTCATTTGTTAGCAGAGAGCTGTTGTATTTGATGCAGCTGTATTCTCTAACTATATCCTTGGACTTCAGAGCAAGATAAAATGATTTGCGGGTGACAGCCTCATGTCTATCATTGAGAGTAATTTAGAAAGAGCAAGTCATTCATTTATTCTTGTTAAGAAACAGATCTGTTTTCAGGAATAACAGCCAAACTACACATAAAAGTACACAATAAACTAGCCAAAACCAAGACACATGAAAGAGCTGTTAAATTCGTCTCATATAAAAGCATGTTCACCAGAATTTCCATCTGATTAAACCAAAGCACCCTTCTAACTTGTGTGATCAACGAGGTATGCAGATCTTCATCACAGATTTCAGCCACTTGAGTTACTCCTTAGCAGTCCGTGATTTTACAGCTCATCTTCCCAAAGGATTTTGGATAGTTTTGTTTTGGATTAAATTGAACCTAAATGGAGACAAATAAACAGGTCCCTCAACTCTGTTCTTTTTATACAAATGTCATAAGAAACAAACCATAGAATTATACCATCTCTTCTTTTAGCCCTGAATATTTGCATTCTTGCTGTCATGTCGCAGTTTTCTCAGGACAATGACTCAGATTCCCCAATTCCTGAGTCAGGATTAAGGTGAAACAACACCAAAGATTCTTCAATTCACAAACCTCAATTTTTATTTGCTCACAACAGGTATTGGTATGGAACTTCATCAGTAAACCTTGCAACCTCTACAAGTGGTAATCTTCAGAACATACACTGACAAACCGCAAACCTTACAACATACACTGACTAGCAGCAGACCTTATGCCCTGACAAGCCTTAAACACGCCCCAACAAGCCTTGCTTTATACACGGGGATACAGGGATAGAGAATGGGAGAGGAAAGGAGAGAAAGAGAGTGAGAACGACAGAAAATAAAGATTTCATCTGTTCTGGTTCCATCGTTGGTCCAGCCAGCCTAGGGGTCCAATTTCAGAGGGGCACCACCACCCAGGGCTTTGACTTGTGTCCTTTTATAATTCCTTGCCCCTCCTTCGGGCAGGCATTTGGACTCATTAGGCTAATTAGACATCACGTGCAGTCTGTGCTCGAATTCTCTTTGCTTTGGTGTATGCATAGTTTATACCTTCCGATTCTTCTAGAAATGGGTCGATGGGCTTGGAGGTCATTGGGGAGTTACTCCCCCTCTCCCTGAAGGTATGACTGACATTTCAGTGCATGTGTCATGAAAACAGCTTCTCTATTGGCTCTTTACAGAGTCTCTCAAGATAGGGAAGTTCAGCCCCAGAAAAGTGTGATCCCACCTCCATGGGACCCCCTCCTCTTGCTGCCTCTTCCTGCCATTGCCTGCATAACCCCAGCATGTTCACAGAGATTGTCTTCTTTACCAAATTTTTTATCGGATGTTTAAGGCATTAACTATGGTTTCATTGGACTGTCATGTCACACTTGCCTCTACGATGGCCCAGGTTAAGCAAGGAGAGGTGAGGATCAGCAATATTTCTGCAAACCTAGCTGGTGTGATATGCTGGTGCTTAGAATGGTTACTTTGTTGATTCACTTTGAAGTACTAAGAAGGCTGAGGAGGCCGTAGAGCTCAGATCTCAACCTTTTTACTTCCATGTTCTGACTTTCACACAATAGGTGGAGATCATGTCTTCAAGCTACTAAGTTAAAGATCATAATAAGGAAGTACTGATCAGTGTTTTGGGGGAAAAAAAAAAAAAAAAAAGGACAAAAAAAAGACACAAGATCCGATCTTATGGAGGCAATTCCAAGCCCTGCCGTTTCATGACCTGTTTTCTTTATTTCCTTCCCTGCCCTGCTGCCATCTTTTAAAAGGGTCTGGTTTCCTACTTTGCTAAAATGATCTCCAACTACATTGTGAGACCTAGCTGGTAGAGACTGCTGCCTTGTAAGAGGCAATAACTCAAAAGCAGCTTTTGATTGAGGAGAGACACAGTTTGCCTGAGACTCTCGCCAATCCCAGTGCTGTCTTGGAAAGGGCCAGGCTGTTTCCTGAAGTAGCTATAGTCTTCTCAGAAGAGATTTCCCCTCACTGATTTAAACTGTGTTCCTATAGACAGAATTTCTGAAGCTACAATGATGCTTTGTCGGTTCTTTCTACGGAGTCAAGGCAGCAGATAGCATGTGAGTGTAGTAGAGGGCATGGGATGGAAGTTTTGGGCACAACATACTCAGAGGTCCACATTTTAAGAACATGGAGAAGAAGGAAGTGTCCTCTGAGAAATCTATAAGTAATGGTGTTAATATACCTGTTCACTCATGTGTCTTATGACTATTTGTTGAAGCTTGCAACAAGTCACTGAAATATCTCTTCAGACAGGGAGACATTACATGTTTCCTTCATAAGTTTGTATAATATGAAGAAATAACACCCAATGCGTTGTTGTGGCACAAGGACAAGAAAAATTATAATCTCTTACATCAGATCTTACTCTACTCTGTTAGTAGCATCTCCATTAAGAAATCTAAATAAATCATATTTCTAACCTTGTCTTCCTAAAGTGAGAATTTCCCTCTAAAGGTAGGAAGCGAGATTTCCTTTGCAAGGATTGATTTTTTTAAGACTGATTGGTTTTAATTCAGTTGTCCTTTAGTGAATGAAACTACTCACTGAAGGTAAGACTCAGAAAATTTGAAAGTCAAATATAGTTTGGATCATCAGAAAAATTTACTTTTATTTTCCAAAGAGCTTCCTTCCCACTGGTGAACTTGTGAGGATGCAGATAATGAAAAAATTCAAACTTCAGGAGACACAATGCCTTGTTTGCCATGGGGAAGTTCAACTGCTTGATTCAGATTATTAATATCGTATTAAAATACCTCATACTAGCATTGCCTGTTTTAGGCCAGTAACACAATGTCCTTGTGTCTACTCTTTTTTTGTTACTTCAGTTTCTTTAAGGTAGTATTTAACTTTGAAGTTATAGAACTAATGACTAAAAATGTAGTCTCATTGCTCCTGAGGTAATTTAATTAATTTGTTATAAAGTGTTTTAATCTGGCTGCTTGTCACAGAGAACAAAACCACAGCTTCCTCTTGGATGAAGATTTGTGTTGGGTTTGTGTGTGGTGGGGTTTTGGTAGCAGAGGAGGGGACTACAGCAGTGGCCCCTGTAAGAAGCTTCTTGAAGCTCCCCCAGCTCCAAGTTGGACCCACTTCTGCACCACGGCCGAGCCAATTAGTTACTGTGCCTCTTCGATAACGTATTTAAGAAGAGGAACCTGAGAGGGGTTTGTGGGGGACTTGCAACCGAGGCATTATGAGAAGGACACCTATGTGAACACTGAGGTCAGTGGAAGGGAAGAAGGAGGAGAAGGGGGGGAGGTGTGCTGGAGCAGAGCCCCCCTGTATCCCATGGTGAGATGGCAGGGCTGCCCCCCTGCCACCCATGGAGGTCACTGGAGGAGCAGAGATTCACCTGCAGCCTGTGGAGGGCCCCACATCAGAGCAGCCAGCTGCACCAAAAGGAGGCCAAGACTCTGAGGGAAGAAGGAACCCCCGCTGTCGTAGCTTGGTGCTGGGAGGACTGCAACACACTGGATGGATCCATGCTGGAGCAGCACAGGAATGGCTGCATCCTGTGGGAAGAACTCACACCGGAGAAATTTCATGGAGGAGTGTCTTCCAGGAGAGGGAAACCACACTGAAGCAGGAGAATAATGTTGCACAGAGTCTCCCCCTTCTCCCAAGGAGGAAGAACTGGCAGACTGACCATAATCCCCATCCCCTGCCCCTGCGCTGCTGTGAGGGAGGAGGTAGAGAGACCGGGATAAGAGCTGAGCCTGGGAAGAAGGGAGGGGTGGAGGGAGGTGTTTTTAAGATGTGGTAATGCTTCTCACTGACCTACTCTGTCTGTTGTTATTGTTAGTGTCTGAATTAAAGTAATGTTGTTTTATTTCTTCCCCTAATAAGTTTGTCTTTTGCCCATAACAGTAATGGGTGAGTCACCCCTCTGTCCTTATCTCGATGGTGAGCCTTTTGCTTCATTTTCTCCTCCCAATTCCTGAGGGGAAGGGATGAGTGAACGTCTGCGTGGTGCTCAGTTTCCATCTGGGCTCAAACCAGGACAAGCAGATAGTGTCTCATACCTTTAATATGATGAAATGCAAGTACAGCATACCTGTGTGATGCAACCTTAGTTCTGTTCTCTGAAGCTGGGAATTGCCACAGGTGTGATTCCATCAGAGTAACACAGCAGCTGAGAGGTGACCAACAGGTTTTCCAACAGTTCACACTCTCCAGGACATGTCCAGGATTTTGTCCCATATGACCTTCATTCTGGTCACCTACAATCTCACTTTAAGCCTCTGATGCATCACCTCCTTCACGCTCAACAGCTCTGATCTCCTTTGTAGCCTTTGCAGCCCATAGGATGGCTGGAGAAGGCACAGAAAGTGGAGTTCATCAGTGTATCTGACCAGACTTGGATCTGCTGAAGGCGGGAGGAGAAAAGAACTGAACAAACCACAGTGTCAAGCTGGATAGGGCTGTGAGAGAAAGGCTGTCCAGCCAAGGAAGTGCATCACTAACAGTGACCTTCAGAGTGTGCTAGTCACCAGGAAACAGTGTTGGGGAGGAGGTAAAGAGGAGGAAGTTTCCTTAACTGCACACTTGTCACTTTTTTTTGAGTAAATGTGTTCCTGGATGGGAGAGCAGAGGTGAAGTTTTCATCTCTCAGAGTTGATCACAATGGGGAGACAAGTAGAAATCCAGAGCAGGAGTTTCTGATTCTTACAGGGGATGATTTGGGCTATTCTAATAATCTGTCTGGAAACACAGGCTTTTACCTTCTTCAAAATGGCTTCTGTCTCCCATTAAAGAAGGCCTAGCATGAATAACCCTGAACAGATTAAAATCATGTTATCTTTTCCTCTTTAAATCTTCCACTTTGCTCGGTCCTTCCTCTCTTCATGGTTCTACATCCTCTTCTGACAAACACTGAACATCAGCCAAATTTAGGGTGTTGAGGCATATTCAGAGGCAATTAAAGTGCAGAGGCTGAAACAGCTGTCAACCGCCAGCCGTCTCCTCTTCCCACTCTGTCTTCTTACAAGGGTTGCCAGCCTTGTGTCAGAGAAGCTAAACAGATGATAAATCAACAGCTGAACAGCTGTAGCTTCCAGCCAGGCATGTTCATACACATGACAATCCTTTTCTAGCTGCCTACGTAAAATAGCTGGGTGGTAAATGGAGACAGTGTGGGTGGCAGTTCACAAGCCATTCGGTTGCATTTGCAGTCAGAGTGGTAGTTTGGGGGTGGAGATGTCGCATGGACAGCCAGGTGTGATTTTTGCCTCAAGCTGCTGGATGTGTGTCAATGAGCCTGGCAGGAACACTGTCTTGGAGACCTTTCATCACTATGTATTTTGTATAGATGTGCAGTACTGCAACAGGAGCAAGATAAACACGTTGCCTTGTTATACCCATGTTCTTTTTCCATTGATATGTTTGGGGTTCTGCTAGGAATTACTTTCAAAATGCTGCTTTATTATGAATATTTATCCTGGCTTATTACACAGCAGTTAAATACTTAACATAGAATTTTTTTACATTCAAAAAATATTAATTGTTCTGTACCAAAGATGGTCTAAGCCAATTGTTAATTTTTTCTTGTGTTCTATTTTGTTTCTCCTCCTCATGTAGAGAAAGTTTGAAAGAATACAGGTTTTGGAAGGGTTATTTTAACTCAGAGATTAGGAATTTCTGCCTTTAAAACTTGTCAGTTTTCTTAAGAGAGAATATGCTGGCAGCACTAACACCTAATTGAAGACAATGAAATCTTACAGGCTTTATTTCTTCAAAAGCTTATTTAGACATGGAAATTAAATTGTGATAACAAGTACAGAGAGGGTTTTAAGAGTAATTTTAGGTGTAGAAAATAATTTATGAGAGAGTTCATGAACAAGTGAAGTTTGTGCTAAATGTCTATAAAACTCTTGAAAGTATTTATCTAGGTGGGATCTGAAGAGTTGTACAAAATCTGCCTTCCTGTCCTGGTTAATGCAGAACCCTGCAGACAGCTGCTTTTGTAAGAAGGATCACTTGCCTTTGAATGACAGGTTGAGAGAAGACATTAAGGAGACTCTTGTGAAAGTTCATGGGAATGAACTGGTTAGGATTCCTCCCTTACTCATGTTTGCAAGCTAGGAGGTCCCAGGATCATCTTTAAATTGTCATTCTCCAGGCTATTGTGTAGAGGGCAGCTGAGGGCATACAGAATCTGCTGTGTGAATCCTGGCAAGCAGAACAGTGTGGTTGCATGTGCTCTAAAATTGAAGGAAAAATAGATCTGGCTAGATCTTCTGCTGGGAAAATAATTGCTAAGTAATGCATTGTTCCTCGTAGGAACAATATTACAATAAAAACGCTTTCCCTCAGATCTGTTGAATGTAAATTTTCTGCTGAGGAGACCAAGATGCTATTAAAAAAACAGGATAAAAAAGTGCTAAGACATATGGGACAAACTGTGGGAGAGCTGATGTAAAATTTGCTTAGTGAGGATGTGCCCTGCAGCCCTTATCTGCCATGTTAATGTGGCACCACATAGGGCACCAGGTGCTTCTGTGCTAAACCGGGAAGCATCATTTATGCAGAGCAGAATGACTGTGGATAGAATTTTTTAAAAGGTACGTCGGGTGTCAGCAAAGACTATCGTAGTGAAAGATGTAGCTCGCTTTTATTAGCTTCCAAGCTAAATCAAAGCCATATTTGATCTCGTACAGATTTCTAGAAGCTAATTTATCGTGTGTGGTCAGCTGCCTTTTTCATGGGTTCATCCTGCCCACTGGTCCTCATCTATAGGCAACACATGCACATACCTATATGCTCTTTAAATAGAAACTGTTGCAGCACACCTCCCTCTCCTTAAATATGTCTATGTCCTGCATCTCCACCTTCAAAGCTATTATTTTTAACTGTTCTTGGGCCACAACTAAATCACTTGGACATCTCAAGAAGGAGATTTCCAGAAGAGAAATAGCTTGATGCCAGTATAAAAGTGCTGACCTGAGCCATATTCACATTGGCCCATGGATAAGTGAGGAGAGGAGTACAGAAGATCAAAGGAGAGTAAGATTTTTGGCAGGGTTTTTAGGCAACATTAATGTGCAGCAGCTGTAGGATAGATATAGATAGTGATAGGAAAGTATAATATGGTTTAGCAGGTCCTTTAGAATGAGGATAGGAACAAGGAAGGGAAAAGTGTGAGTCAGTAAGAGAGCATGGCTGAACATTTAATCTGATGGAGAGAAAGACCTGGACTAGGAATAAAGAGACCAAATGAGATGGAGTGGACAGATGTGGGTGTTGGCCAGGGAGTGCAGGAAAATGGGCAGAGCACTGACTCATCTGTCAGCACATACATTTGCCATTTGTACTTTGAAGGAGCTAAAGTACGGGCCAGGGACCAGCAGAACAGTATTCAGACACGTCTCCCCTGGACTTTCTACCAGCTCTCCAACTTTGTTGCACCAAATCCTTCTAGCTCAATACTGTAGCCATATAGCATCTTACAAACTTCCTCTGACTCCCCTGAGACATGATAAACAGCCTCACCATCAGTTCTTTCCAGTTCATGGACAGACTGTGGACAGAGATCAGCTGGGACTTCTCCAGGACTTCGTGAGTTTGTCAGTACCACTTCATTTTGGGTCCTTATGTATATGCAGTGAAACATTTGTCATCCTGAAGGCTGTAGATGAACAGAACATACCTGAATATCCCAAAGCCCCCTTGTGATGACACTGCCTGTATCTCCTGTCTGTGAATATCGGCAGTGAACGTCATAGTTATCTGCAACGGCAGGCTGCACTCCTCAGCCATGTGAACTGAGTTAAGGAGTCTGTTCATGATATAGGTGCCTAATCTCAGCAAGCTTTGCCTTCACAGTAAATCTATGCCTCTGAGCTCCTGGACTGATAAGCACCCTATGCACATGTAGGTAACACTGAAGAAACATCATTTCATGTGATGAGATCAGAAAAGGCATGAGGAAGGACTGAAATATCAGTGTTGAAATAGATCAGGATTTCTGGTTGCCTGTGGCTACTGTGCTTAGGTTGAGCTAGGAGAATAGCTGTTGCCCTTCCAGGCAGATCATGGGCTGGAGTGGGGAGAGGCTGCCGTTCCTGCTGCCACATGACAAGGTGAAGCACCCTTGTAATTTCATGAAGGGGCAGCTTCATTTTTTTCCCATGCCTCCAAACCACCACTGGTTCAAAGCACCCAGAAGGCTGGAAACAGCTCCAGATTCCTCCAGTGAGGCCACAGGCAGGCCTCACAGGCCAATGGTCCTTTCTGCTGAGTCCTGGTGTCCAGACAGTTCACTGATGATTCTTGTGCTTCCCAGCTGAGTGAGACCTCCAACTGCCCTGCAGGCAGGAGCCTGCCTTTGAACAGTCTGGCCCCCGGTACTACAACTCTAACGAGAACCTCTTTATTTGTTTGTCATAGTTGCTGCCAGATGAAGCTCACAATGAGATACTCTTGCAGAGCCTCTGGCAGAGCTCATGGTGTGGTATTGACTGATGCCATGGAGCAGGTAGATGGAGCATTCATTCTGCTCACAGAAATGCAAAGCTTGCTCAGCTGTCTTTTTCTTTTGGTGTGGTGGCAAGGATGCATGAACATCCTTCTCATTGGAAAGTTAATTTTCACAGGACAGATGTCCTTATGGCTGTAGGTCTGCCTAGTGGGACCTGGTGAGCCTCTTTTCATCATTTTGATCACAAAGCTGTAGCTGTTTTCTCATTCAGAGTTGCCTGGTGATATCTATGAAGTTTATCCCAGGTGGTTCCTCATGAGGTCGTGATAGACATGCTTCATGACACTTATTTTTGTTGAAGTAATTTCTTGAGAATGTACTCAGAAGGTGACAGACATTAATACAACGTAAACCTCAAGCTTTTTAGGATTGTGCAAAGTTCTCAGAACCCAGCTAAGCCATGCCACTACCAGTGTGGAGAGTTAAGATCTGTGCTGCCAATGAATCTTGCATGGTGGGAGAAAACAGGAGAACAAAATGCATTGAATGAATAACTCTTGTGCAGTCTCTGCCTCTTACTTGCTCAGTTCATCTACCATGAATTAGGAGGAATTCAATCTGACTGGCCATGCGGACAATTCCACTGAAGTGATTCTGAGCATAAAGCCATGTTATTGGCCTTTCCAACTACACACACATATCACTTCCTGGATGAAAAGTGCTTCCCTGACAACTTTGTTGCCTTTTTTTTAACAGCTTCTCTTGATTACTTCCTTTCTCGATGGTCTAAGTCATGCTGTCCAGAGGCAATCCTTTCTGACAGTCAGGTTCTCATGGGATGCTGTGTCAGGCACTCAGCCAGTACCTATGTGATGCAGTCATCCTCCTCTAGCTTCTTGTTTGTATAGATTGACCAGTCCCTCTGCACCTCTAGTGGGGACTCGATAGTTCTCTTCCTTAACTTACCTATGAGAACAATACATAGTACCAGTCTATACCCCATACTACCCAGTGGGATGCTTCATGAGTGCCATTGCATAAATCTTTGGTTGACTCTTGGCTGTGATGTGCAGACCACTTTGGAGTCTTCCCTTGCACTGTATCTTTTAGGAGTGGAAAGCCAAAACTACAAGGATCCATCTACAACAGCTGTCCTGAGGATGTGGAAGCTGCCTCTTTCACACTTTGCCCTGTATTTCTTCCTGTTGTTTTCTGCTTTCTGCATCCTTGTGACAAGGGAAATCCTTCCCCTGCCCTGAGTCTAATATATTTCTTGTTGATGACAGGTTATGGTGCATAATGGGCTACTTAGCCTGGCTGTAAGGATCCTATTGCCTGGTGCTGGCCTGGAAACAATCTGTTGTTACTAGCACTGGCTCTGGCATAGGGCTAGGAGACAGGGTGGAAGCTGTTTGGCCTTGATTGCACCATTTCTGGGATAGACAGCTCTGCCTCAGCTTTCTGCACAGCTGCTAAGAACAATTTCTTGACATTCGTAGTGCATGGCGTAATTCTTTCCTGGGCCTGATTCAAACGCTCTCATTCATTTTGAACTCACTCATTTGGGCCGCATGCAACCCCGCAAGAATTATGGAGAAAATATTTCAGTCTCACAGAAATTACACTGCAGTTACCCACAAGGAAGAAAAAATGCTCTATGATGTCTTGGAGCATCATCCAGGAAAGTTTAAAATCAGATCTGCTAGAACAAAGTATTTACAGTATACACTAGGAAAGATGAAACCTTTTCTAGATCAAGTAGAGCTCTGGCTGAGTGCCCAGCCTTGCTGCCAAACAGCTGGCTTTGCTGTTGGAGGAAGTACGTTTCTCTGGAGGAATCTTTACAAAGGTTAACAGAGGTAATAGACCTTGTTCTCACAGACCAAAATTACCTGGAGACTTCACTAATATCCATTCCAAATGCTTGCCGGAGAGCCTTTAAGAAAACAGATTTACTTAAAATGAAAGTCCGTTCAAAGGCTGCCATTCAAAATGCCCGTGGAGGCATGCTTTCCTAGGCTGAAAAAATGGTGTTATGGAGAGCAATCTATATAAACAATAAAGCCGTTCTTTGTATTTTGTATTTTTCCCCTACATCTCATGCTACACTCATGTACTTTAGAACATATTTAAGTTGTGAATCACTACTAAATGTAGGACCAAATGCTACTTCTGGTCAGTACCAGTGTTTTCCTTTCTGTTCTTTGGATAAACAGCACTTTGCCTAAAATTCACTAGCACAAACAGAAATGATTCTATGTTAAAGAGCCTTGATAATCTTCTTTTAAAAACACAACAAAGTAAAAAACAACAAAGTAAAACCTTGCTTCTGTAAGCAATCTTTTCTCTATAGTAATTTTTCCAGACAGGGTCTAATACTGTCATACTAATGAGAACAGTAATGACGTACTAATACAAAGTCATGTGAGGGACTTACAGAAGCTTGCTTTTCCTAGCTGCCCACAGTCTCACTTGCTTTGCTTTCTATTGATGCTTGGAAGGCCTCTCTACTCAGTCTGCACATATATGGGCCAGTCTGCATTAGTTATTTTTACGTATGAGTACTTCACTTTTGGGAAGTGGATAGAGAAGTTAAATTCTCTGTGCGAACATCAGATAGTAATTCTGCTTGTGCAAATGGTTGCAGATTTTGTATTTATGTCACCATTATATTATTTTATTTTGTCACCAAAATATATCTTACTAAAAGGAAATTAATTCAGGGCAACAAATGTTATAAAAGTTAGATCTCATTAGTCAAGAAACAGAAGGAGCATTAGCAATGACCAAGCACAACAAATGATTTTCAAATATCTCATATCCAGTAACCCCTCTTGTGATCAGTTCATGCGGTAAACCATGAATTCACTATGTGCAAAACAAAGTTACATGAATAAGACATTGAATAGTTTTGCTTTTTTAAAAAAATTGAAGGTGTGTAGAGAAAATCTGAGCAGAGAATAGACTAAATATACCAGCAGCTGGAGTGGAGCTGTGGGTGTCAGAGTTTTGCATGCCCCAGTGATGTTAGTTGTGAAGAGTGAGGATCCAGGGCCACTTGCTGCATGCCCTCCATGTCTAAGCACAGTTAATGGTGGATTCATATGTTAATACAGACACCAAATGATAAAAGATTACATTACTACTTGATGAAAAATAAGATATTTTTTGTTATCTGCAGTGTTACTTGTAATTTATCTTTCTGATCTGTATCAAAAATGGGAATATTCAAGAAAATCTCTGAGATTTAGCCACAGTAGCAGACAGGGTTATATTTGCAGAGGAGTTGCCTGTTTTGTCTACTTTGAATTGAAATGAAAAGCTGTTGCAATAGAAACTCATCTAGTATGAAGAATTAGGAAACAAAGTACAATTACTTCACTTTTTGCTAGTAACACTTTTAAAAGTAGCAATTATAGCATATTATCCTTTGAGGCTTGAAATGTCTACCTTCCAAAACATTGCATGACAGTTTAAGAAAACCACTTAAAGCAATTGACAATATACTTTTGCCCTCAAGTGCCATGTAATTGTTTTATTTTGCAATTTTATAAAATAAAAATTTGTAGTGTGTGTGTGGCAAGGTTTTGGTAGTGGGGGGCCTACATGGGTGGCTTCTGTGAGAAGCTGCTAGAGGCTTCCCATATGTCTGATAGAGCAAATGCCACCCAGCTCCAAAACAGACCCACCGCTGGCCATCAGTGACAGTGGTAGCACCTCTGCAATAACAGTTAAGAAGGGGGGAAAACTGCTGCACAACAGCAGCCAGGAGAGAGGACTGATAATATGTGAGAGAAACAACCCTGCAGACACCCCGGTCAGTGAAGAAGGAGGGGTATGAGGTGCTCCAGGCGCCAGAGCAGAGATTCCCCTGCAGCCCGTGATGAAGACCGTGGTGAGGCAGCTGTGCCCTGCAGCCCATGGAGGGTAACGGTGGAGCAGAGATCCACCTGCAGCCCGGGGAGGACCCCACGCTGGAGCAGGTGGATGCCTGAGGGAGCTGTGACCCCACGGGAAGCCCACGCTGGAGCAGGCTCCTGGCAGGACCTGTGGACCCACAGAGAGAGGAGCCCACGCTGGAGCAGGTTTGCTGGCAGGACTTGTGACCACGTGGGGGACCCACGCTGGAGCAGTTTGTGAAGGACTGCAGTTGGAGAAGTTCATGGAGGACTGTCTCCCATGGGAGGGACCCCACACTGGAGCAGGGTAAGAGTGTAAGGAGTCCTCCCCCTGAGGAGGAAGGAGCAGCAGAGGCGTGTGATGAACTGACTGCAACACCCATTCCCCACCCCCCTGCGCTGCTTGTGGAGGCAGGAGGTAGAGAAAATGGGGAGTGAAGTTGAGCCTAGAACAGGCTGGGACGTTTTCATACTAAAATTATTAATTTATTTAAATTAACAAACGTGTTTGTTAGAGGTGCTTTTCCCAAACAGGCTGTAAAAGCTCTGTGGTAGGCACTCAGTATTTCCTGCCTGCTGAAAGAATACAAGTTTATATGACAAGTCATTCCTCAAAAAGACAATATGCTGCTGAACCAAAATTAAAATAGTTGAAACAGCAGGTGCTACAGTTATTCCAAATGAAAAGTTCACCATGACCTAGCAGTAGAAGAGGAACCCAAACAAGTACCCTCTCCTGTTAATCTTTGCTCTAACCTCAAGTGTAGAACGTCTCAGGTACATACTTTGTTTTACATAACTAAGAATGCATCACTAAACAAATTTATCTTGAGACTTTTAATAATTTATTTTCTGAGTGCATCTCATGAAGTTCACATATGCATCTAGCCTATTCTAATACAACCTTACTATTACAGTCCTCAAGACCTCATTTGGGATAAAGAAATTGCTGGTATAAAAGCCTTGGTCAACCTCAAGCTATAGCAAAGATTACTAACAGAAGAAAGGTATTCAAGCAAGACACTGCAAACCATATTTTATTAGTAGAGGATTTTTGGGAAAGATGTAGGCAGTCTGAATAGAAGTGTCCGTTAAAAACTGCTACAGATACTATACCAAATAGCAAGCATACATGTTTTCTCCTTCTGGAATGGGCATAATAGAGTTCATTTCCACACTATATATTTTCAAGAAAAATTTTTCAGTATCAGATATTTTCACACAGAAAAATTCTGTCAAAGCTGCTGAAAGGAGAAAGGAGCACAAGTAAAATATGACAAATAAATGGGATATTGCTTGAATAAAAGGCAGTTCTAGCATTTGACCAAGTTATCACATAGTTTTTCACCAATGTATCTTGGTCTTGAAATGCAAGAATCATAGAATCATTTAGGTTGGAAAAGCCCTTTAAGAACATTGAGTCCAACTGTTAACCTAACACTGCCAAGTCCACCACTAAACCATGTCCCTAAGTGCCACATCTACACATCTTTTAAACACTTCCAGGGATGGTGACTCAACCACTTCCCTGGACAGCCTGTTCCAGTGCTTGACAACCCTTTTGGTGAAGAAATTTTTCCTAATATCCAATCTAAACCTCCCCTGGCGAAACCTGAGGCCATTTCCTCTTGTCCTATTGCTTCTTACTTGGGAGAAGAAACCAACATCTACGTCACTACAACCTCCTTTCAGGTAGTTGTTGAGAGTGATAAGGTCTCCCCTGAGTCTCCTTTTCTGCAGGCTAAACAACCCCAGTTCCCTCAGCCGCTCCTCGTAAGACTGCCTCAAATTCTGTACTTTACTTAAAGTTCCAGCTGTATTATGAGACATATAAACACACAAAGAACAAAACCTTCTCTATTTTTTTTATATAATCCAATTAATGAGAATTTCTAAATGCACTGACATTCACATCCCATAGACCTCGGCTTTTCCTTTTCTGTAACATAAAGAACATGGATAAGCTGTCAGGGCATCATGTTTCAGATCCCCACCCTGCTATACATAAACCATAAATTAACATTATGTGAGCAGATCAGCTGAACTTTTAGTCAGGATAAATATTTAGCAGCATAGCACCAGGGCAAAACTGAGGGATCAGTACAAGTTTTCTGTAAACTATGATAAAGACTAAGAGAGCTCCACTCTTGAATATAAGGAGACATACTGAACACTAAGCAGTTTCTCTCACTGTTTACTATTAAAAGAATCTTTGCCTTTTCATAAAGGCCAAAAAAAAAAAGAAAAAAAGGTGGTGAATTAGAGACTGAAGTGCTGCAGCCAGATTTTTTTTACCAGTTGGTTGTCCCCTTAGTGATTTTTGAACATATATTCCTAAAGATATAAGATATTAGTTCACCATAAACTATGGAAGTATTTAAACACCTAGAGTAGATGGTGGTCTTTGAATCCTGTATATTGCCCCCTAAAACAGATTTTGATAGCTGGATGACTTAGATACCAAGACTTAAAAAACTGACACAGGGAAGTGATAGGGTTTAGAAATATCTCAGTATATAAGACTTAAGTTTCTAAAATTCTCTTCAGAATATGCCTTAAGTGATCTTATTGAACTTTTATTGCCCAGTAACTCCACTTTAGCATTTAGGAGTAAATCATCCTCCCCACAATTTTCTCCCCAGGAAACTTCATGACTGAACGTTCATCAAAAAAGCCAGGATCAAATGTCAAATTATAGTGTGTTAACAAAAACAACAAGGAAAGCCTCAAACTTCCTGTAAAACGCTAAGGAAAGATGTAAATGCTAAATAAATTATTAAACAGCTGAGAATCAATTAATACACTGTCGTCAAAGGAATGGGTATTCCTATGTTCTTCCAAAGCTGGACTTTTTGGTTATTGGCTGAGAGCAGTCTTGATCATCCCAGTCAACATTATGAGGAACAACTGGCAGTCTAGGGGTTTAGCTGTAGGTAAGTTATCACCACTGCAGGACTGCCAGTTTCTCTTCCCTCCTTTCTTTTTCAGTCAATAATGATAGAATTTTTTGTCACACTTATTTACACCACTGAATATATCCTTAATGATAGCCAAGACTTCAGTGCAGTAAGCACTGTATAAATGTGGCGGGAAGGAGATGAGGAAGAAACAACTGTTAAGCAGAAGTTTGGGTCACGAAGTCCTTTTTCACTGCCCATTTCCTGAATGTACTTTTTTTAAACCATTAGCTAAAATTTTAAAGGTAAAGTTCATCACATATGTTATTTTGACTACTACAGCAGTGTAACTCAACAGCAAAGACAGAATTTTGAGCTTTGGACAAAGCTTACTGCAATACCATACTGGAGAACTCAGCATCTGGCAAAATTAGATAACAATTTGTTTTGAAGAACATAACCCAACATATACAGTGTAAACAAATCAGAAGACACTTGGCAGGTTTGATTTCCATTGATTTCCAAAGTATATTAGCAACAGAGATTTTGGGTTTTGTGGGAAGTTTTGTGGGGTTTTGTTTGTTTCTTTTGGGTTTTTCTAAATTACTATTATTATTTGGCTGTTGATTTGGGGGGGGGGTGTTTGTGTTTAGGGGTTTTTGGGTTTTTTTAAGTTTTCTGTAGAATTTGTTAGATTTTTTTTTTCAGCAATTCTAAAGAATTCTCTAATATCACAAGCATGCAAAAGACACAGATGTGCCAGTCAGTATGCTTGGCATACCATCATGTTTTTGAAACCTTTCTGGAGTCCTTCAGGAGAAAAATGTAGGGGTATGAGAACTGAGATTAATAAAACAAGCTGTACTAAAAGATTCCAGGTTTTTTGAATATAAAATCATCTAGATCGTTATCAACAATAAGGAAGACACTTTTTTTAAACAGCATAGTAAGAGAATTTTGTAAAAATCTTAATTTTTTTTATAAAGTAAGTTAAGAAAACAATACATAACTGTTAACAGTACTACACTGGCCTAAGTATCACAAATAAAAAATGCCTCCCAAAAGTGTTGAGTGAGAAAATGCACACTGAATATTGAGATAGTTATCAAATTTGAGAGGTGGATGACAACTTTAACCTGTTATTTGGGAAAGGTAGCACTACAACTATCTATGTAAATAGCATTAAGTATTATCTATAAAGTGTCCACACCTGTGTAAGAGTGCAAAGAGGAGGAAGAACACTGTCTCTCACCTAACAGCAACTATGTTCATCTGATGTCCTTGGTCTGCACCATCAGTGCTTCTGGAAATAGAGGTGGGGCAAAGGATTAGGAAGGCAGCGAAAAAATCAACCCCATTTGTGTATGCTGGCAAATAACAGGCAGAACACACCACTGGGCTCATGGCACAATCTTCAGGACAGCGTACCTAGATCAAGTGGAAGCAGCAGAAGCCTGCACAGGTAGAAAAGGAAGCACCAGAAGTCCTGTCCAGTACTTTCCATGATGTGAATTCAGACACATTGCCTAATGTATTTATGATGGTCCTCCACTGTTGGAAAAGCATTTCTGTTCCTATCCACCATGTCTATAACATTCTGTGTTTTCATTAAGAGGAAAAGCAGTAACTAACAGCAGCACTGATGCAAAGGCTTTGTCACAGTGATGATCAGAGTATGTTAACCTGCCAACACCTAGAAGTGTTATATGTTACAAGAAGCATCCATTTCAAAAACAGTGTTAAAAGCACAACTCAGTACACAAAAGGGATCAAAGTTTTTCTGTTCTTTGGGTAGTCTTCAAATTTCTCAAGGTACCATCTGAAAAACATAGACAAAAATCTGATGAGTATTGAGTCCTCAAAATGCTGTCAAGGACATTAAGTAATTGTTCAAAGTGTTCAATTTAATCCATATATTTCCTGGCTACAAACCAAAAAAATGCCTTTAGAACCCCCTCTGGAAAGAAAACTTCCATTTACCACACTCATCATAATGACATCTAATTACCAACTACAAGAAAACAAAGTTAACTGCTTCCAGCAATGGGAAACCAAACCAACAGATGTGGCAAGAGCAGCCAGGGAAGGAAGAGCCTGTTGTTGTGCAATTATGTTGTTATGCATCTTGAGTGTTTGCATTTTAGAAACAGAGAGGAAAACAAAAATCAAAAGCATTTAAGGGGATAACATACCAAATTGTATAACGACTTCACAAGGAAGCAAGGGATAATTCACATAGTGGAATGACAGTCCTGTTCTGGATAGAAACATCTTCAGTTCCAGTCAGGATTTGAATAATCAAACTAAATGTGGCAGACATTACACTAGCCTTACTGCTAATCCACCTCAAAGACCATGCCTATTTTCAAATCCAGACAGTTTCAAAAGAATAAATCCATAGCACTACCAAATGTTGTTATTTATCTGGTTACCTTATGTAACACACACATTTACTCCCATTTTCATATATTTATTCTTCTCCTTCTCTAAAATAAAATTTAAAAAAAGAATTAACTTCATCTGGGCTCCTTAAAGGTGCAGCTATTCATATTATCAATAGCTAAGTGCAAGATCAAAGCTGAAATAAGCAGAGAACAAAACATGTAATGCATAACCTGCAGCTATGGAATGCGAGCATTACACTATTTACCCTTTTCAGTCATTCTAAGTTTTTCAAACCAAACAGACTACACCAAAATATTTCTTCACTTAAATAGATTTTATATTTTTTTTCTGTACCCCTCTTCCATTTTTGTGCATTTTTCCTTTAGTGCAAATGATTCCCTTTAATAATGTTTAGCTTTACATTGTAAGTCAAGAGCTCTGAAAGAACGCTGTCAAGGCTTAAGATAGACAGAAACTAACCATGAAATTTGAGCCTGAAGAATGTAATATAAAGGAGAGATTGAGGAACCTTTCGTTGCTTAATCTGGCAAGGAAGAGACAAAGGGCCCTGTTATTGCTGCCTACAGGTACTAGAAGGGGAGTTAAGACAATGGAGCAAAATTATGAATGAAATGCAAACTCTTGCAGCTGAAATGCAACGGCCCCATGCAAAAGTGCCTAGATAGCAGCTCTGCACATAAGTACTCCATGGGTCCTGAGAGAACTGGTGGATGAAGTTGCTAAGCCACTATCCACCATATTTGAGAAGTCATGGCAGCCCAGCAACATTCTTGCTGACTAGAAAAGGGGTAACACAACCCCCATTTTAAAAAGGGAAATAAAGAGGACCCAGGGAACTATAAGTCAGTCAGTCTTATCTCTGTGCCTGGCAAGATCATGGAGCAGACCCTCCTGGAAACTGTGCTAGGGCACATGGAAAATAAGGAGGTGACTGGTGACAACCAACATGGCTTCACTGAGGGCAAATCATGCCTGACAACTGGGTGGACTTCTACAACAGGGTTAACGCATCGGTGGATAAGAGAAGAGAAACTGACATCATCTACCAGGACTTGTGCAAGGCATCTGACACCGTTTCACATAATATCCTTGTCTCTAAATTGGAGAGACGTGGATTTGATGAATGGACCACTCTGTGAGTAAGGAATTGGCTGGACGGTCACACTCAAAAAGTTGCGGTCAATGACTCAATGTCCAAGCAGGGAGCAGTGACAAGTGGCGTTCCTCAGGGGTCAGTGTTGGGACCAGTGCTGTTTAACATCTTCGTTGGTGACATGGACAGTGGGATTGAGTGCACCCTCTGCAAGTTCACCAATGACACCAAGCTGTGTGGTGGGGTCAACACACTGGAGGGAAGGGATGTGCCATCCAGAGGGACCTGGACAGACTTGAGAGGTGGGCCCGTACAAACCTCATGAAGTTCAACAAGGCCAAGTGCAAGGTCCTGCACATGGGTCAGTCCCAAGCACAAATACAGGATGGTCGATGAGTGGATTGAGAGCAGCCTTGAGAAGGACTTGGGAGTATTAGTGGAGAAAAAACTGACTATGAGCTGACAATGTGCACTCACATCCCAGAAAGCCAATCGTGTCCTGGGCTGCACCGAAAGAAGTGTGGCCAGCAGGTCAAGGGAGGTGATTCTCCGCCTCTACTCTGCTTTTGTGAGATTCCACCTGGTGTACTGTGTCCAGCTCTGGGGCCCCCAAGATAAGAAGCACATGGACTTGCTCAAATGGGTCCAGAGGAGGCCACAAAGATGATCAGGGGGCTGGAGCACCTTTCTTATGAGGGCAGGCTGAGAGAGTTGGGATTGTTCAAGCCTAGAGAAGGCCCCCTATATCGGCATTCCAGTACTTAAAGGGGGCCTACAGGAAAGATGGAAAGGTAGATTTAAATTAAATCTAAGGAAGAAATTCTTTCCTGTGAGGGTGGTGAAACAGTGGAACAGGTTGCCCAGAGAATCTGTTGCTGCCCCCTCCCTGGAAGTGTTCAAGGCCAGGTTGGACGGGGCTTTGCGCAACCTGGTCTAGTGGAAGGTGTCCCTGCCCGTGACAGAGGAATTGGAACTAGATGATCTTTAAGGTCCCTTCCAACCCAAACCATTCTATGATTCCATGACATGGACATCCTGGTGGACAAGTTGAACATGTCAGTAATGGATCCCAGCAATCATGAAGGCTAACGGCATATTGGCCTTCTTTAACAAGTATAGAGCCACCATGTCAAGGGAGGTGCTTATTATTCTCCACTGTTCAGCAGCTGTGAGCCTGCATCTGCATTACTACCTCCAGTTTTTGGCTTCTGGTGCAATAGAGATATCCACCAACTGGTGAGTAATCCAGCAGATGGTCATTAAGATGACTGCAGACCTGGAACGTGTAAGAGAGGTTGAGGGAACTAGCCTTGTTTAACCTGGAAGAGAAGTTAAGAGGCAGATCTAATTGCAGTCTTCCACTACCTACAGCAATATTAGAGGGAAGGCAGAGCCGTACCCTTTCCAAGAGGCACACAGCAAGTGGACAAGTGGCAGGGGATAGAAGTTGCAACATGGAAAATTCCAACTGGACATAAGGAAAAAACCCTCTCCATAAGAATAAGAAAAACGCTGTTCCAGTGCTTTGCCAGAGATATGCTGAAGTCTCCACCCTTGGAGACACTCAGAACTCAACTAGATGAGGCCCTGGGCAACCAGCTATAGCCTTGTGGTTAGCCCTGGTTGGAGCAGGTCACACCAGATGACTGGACAGGACAACCTTCAGATGCTCCTTCTCAAACTAAGATATTCTGCAACTCTGCTTACTAATAGCAGGTGGTAAAATAAGGAGAGATGGTCACAGGCAACAGGCTTGGAAGGTTCAGGTTGGATAGTAGGAAAAACCTGTTCACTGGGAGGGTAATACACACATGGAACAGCCCACAAACAAGGTGCAGGAAAACCTCCATTCCTGGAGGTTTTCAAGACTCCACATAGCCATGGCTGCCCTGATAGGCTGTTAGCAATGGCATTTTTTTCAGCCTATTTTCTCCATAAATTCATGTTTATTTCCTCTTATGCCACTAAGTTTCAGCATAAAAACCAAAGCAGGAAACCAAAAATAACCAAAATAAGATTAAGGTGTTCAAATTATTTTAAACACGCTATTCTTTAAAGGGAATAATTTCAAGAAACAATTCTTCTCAAACTACGATCCTTCTGTTGGCAGGAAAGCCACATTATGAATACAGTACACTAGTAGTCAGATTCTTTAATTACAGAGCCGAGATTTTATTAAATATCATCTACCAGAACTGTTCATATTGTCTATACACTTGATTATAGACAATATGATATAGGCTTGACTCTAAAGTGTGCTTGTTACAGAAAACTTTAGAGTGATTTCCAAAATTTTAACATTATAGAAACAAGTTTGAATCACAAAGGATAGTATATGATCAATTATGGCAATTTTCCTAAACTCATCTATAATCTTTAGAGATCTAGGATTAACTATGTTCATTTAAACATTATTTTGACCTCCTCATTGTACATTGCGTGTGTTTATGATCAGTACTATCCCACTGAAATTCTGCAGTGCTTAATACTACTCAGAGTAGTCTCTATCATATTCTCCACTGCAGTAGCAGAGTCTTTTACAAGACTTGCTCTGCAACATCCCTATGGGATGAGACATAATTTCTGAAATGAAAATGTGGCATAGTGTGGCATAGAGACAATAGAAATTATAAGACACAAACACTTACTGGTGGTGTTGCTTTGCCCTTGAACCCAAGATGAAGAGTGTACACAACGCAAATGCAAGGCTTTCAGTGGTGCAGCAGGCAAGGGCAAAACCAAACCATTCCAAGATCTCTCCAAAAAAGTTGGCTCCACTGACATACTCAAACATTCCTCCTAAAAGCAGGACAGAGTTATTTTAAAAGCACCTTAATCAAGATCTCCAATGTTATCTTTTACTTTAAGTCAGGTAAGAGCTATATCATGTCTCTATATAGTTTTTAAAGGCAATGGAGGCAGTGTTTTTCAGTTCAAGTTGTACTATGAAGGATCCTTCAGACCTCATGCTAAGACAGACCTTCTCCACCTCCATTTTTCCTCTTTAACTCATGAAAGAAAAGCAGATTTACCAGTACCAGAAGTGAGTTCATGCCTCTGTAAATAATTACTTAACAATGATATCAAACTGGCTCTTTGATCATAAATTAAACCTTTTTTAAAATATGTGAAAACAGAAAATATGCTCCTCTTTAAGAGTCTCAGAAAACACTCATAGGGTTAGTCAGCATACAATGTTTAATTTCTTTAAGTATTTAGAAATTAACTTAATTATGAATAATATTATTATTATGAATTAAAGTTCCATATTTGTACTCTAGCTTAAAACGTGTTGCCCTTTTGTTCTCAATTCCCTCTCAGGTCAAGTGCTTCAGCCCTGACACTCAGTTGAAAAAGTAATTGGCCATCTGCATTAAATGTGTTTTACAGCCAATTATGCATAAACAATCAGTACTCACCTGCTGGGAATTTTATAAAATAAGAAGTTTCACCCTAATTCCAAAGTTAGTGTACAATTTGATAACATCTCAGTATGTGCTTTACCAGTGGGACTAAACAAACAAGTATCTGCCAAGTGTAATAAAGGACATGTTTTGACCTTGCTTTAATTATTTTGGTTTTGTGACAAAAGAGAAGCAGAATTCTAGCACTTAAACTGGATAAGCAATATCAAACAGAGCAACTCCTCCTGATCATGCAGCAAATAACATCTTATTTTCTTCAGAACTTTTTTGTACACTGAGTATGGTACAGTATGTTCATATTAATTTTTCACATGGACACTTGGATTTACATTTATTAACATTTTACAGTTACCTTCTTGGTGAAAAATAACAGTCTAGTACCTTGTATACCTAGTTCTCTGTTTTATTTTTAAAAATCTCACTAAAAAACAGGATAGAAACAACTAAAGGAAAAACTTAGAGAAACAGCAGAATTCAGAGGCAACTATTACTCTTCTGCTCTCACTGAGTGTAAAATACCTGGAAGAGTTTCCAAAAGTGTCAATAAACGTTAACACTTCAATAGACTCCGTAAGAAGTCCTTTTTTATTCTCCATTTTCCCATGAAAGCCAGCATTTATAATGCCTAACTTCCTTTGGATTTCTGTCCTCTTTTCCCTGTGTCTCCCCTACTGCAGTAGTTATTGCTCTCCAGTTACCTAAGATCTCTCCCTCTTCATATGTGGGACAACATAAGATGGGCCAGTCACAGTTGCTGAGTACTTTCTGCCCTCCCCTCCTGACCCCACACTGGGATTATAATTTAAGTGGCCTTTCTCCTAAAAGTTGTAGAATGCTATGTCACATTTTTACCACTTTTTAAAGTGGTACAGCCAAAGTTGGTTAAGAAATTCAAAGACTTGCACAAGCCACGCAATATCATGAAACAGATCCCTTGAAATATTTGGCTTAAGATGAAAAAAACTAGACTGTTTCCCACACTATGAAATCACTTCCCAAGATAGAGAACAAACTTCTATTTCCAGTTTCCTCTTGTATCATGAATTATTATCTCCCCTAAAATACACCAAGCTTTAGAAGGTCATCTTTGCAGAATCATTTTAGGGTGGAAGGACCTCTTGAGATCATCTAGTCCAACCCCTTCTGGCTCAAGCAGGGTCAGCTAGAGCAGATTGCCCAGGACCATATCCAGTCCAGTTTTGAGTACCTTTGCAAATGGACACTCCACAACCTCTCTGAGCAACCTGTTCCAGTATTTGATCACCCTCACAGGAAAAGATGTGTTTACATGTAATTTCATGTGTTTGAATTTTGTGCCCAGTGCCTCTGGTCCTGTCACTGGGCACAACTGAGAAGAGCCTGGCTCCCTCTTCTTCATTCCCTCCCATCATGTACCGATACGATCTCCCTAATCATTCCCCGCTCCAGGCTGAACAGTCCCAGCTCTCCACTTCTCATACAAGATGCTTCTTTCATTATATAAATTTCTGTAACGTTTTTACTCACCTCTCGGTATCTTGTAACCAGTTTCCCCTGGTCTTCTCAGATTTCTGAGAATATGATCAGAATGAATATTGACTGCCATGCCAATCAACCATCCTATAAAACCTGAAGAGAAATAGTTAAAATATATCTTTAATATACCGAGCCAAAGTGCTTGTTCAGAAAAGAAACTGCAGTCATATATCACATTATCTCAAAGCAGTAGCAACGTAAGCAGTATAAACAATTCTGGTGACATCCTGCACAATCCCAGTTCCACACTGAGCTCTTCAGTCAGCAGAGCTCACAGCAATCAACAGGTCTCTAGACAGGAACAGTACTGTAAGTATAAAATTTACTCTTATGTTGCTATACTTAAATAAATGTATGCATGCACATATATAAAGATGTAATGTATTTCCCTCAATTCCACACAGAAAACCAAACACACTAAAATTTTAAGCACTGTTCAACAGCCATTCTCATTCCTGCCAGAGAGACACATCTTAGTCCTCCTCTTTTTTTTTTTTTTTTTTAAACTGACAGTATATCAGAGTTTCCACAGCAGACTTCCGTGCAGTAAAAGTGTGCTGGGTTTGTGTGGTGGAGGTTTTTGGTAGCAGGGAAGAGGGGTACTGCAGAGGGCCCCTTTGAGAAGATTCTTGAGAGTTCCCCCAGCTCCAAGTCAGACCCACCTCTGGCCAAGGCCGAGCCAATTAGCAAACAGTGGCTGTGCCTCTGAGATAATGTATTTAAGATGGAGAACCTGGGAATGGGTTGGAACTTTGAAGACAAGTTACAAGAAGGACACCTATGAGAACACTGAGGTCAGTGGAAGGAAGGAGGAAGAAGCAGGGGAGGTGTGCTGGAGCAGAGCCCCCCTGCATCCTGTGGTGAGGCAGCAGGACCGCCCCTGCCACCCATGGAGGAGCAGATTCACCTGTGGCCTGTGGAGGACCCCCAGGACTCTGTGGGAAGCAGCAGCCCCCACTGTTGTAGTTTGGTGCTGGGAGGACTGCAACACGTGGAGGTGACCCACGGCAGAGCATCTCGAGAAGAATGCATCCATGGGGAGGACTCGCAGAGGAGAGAGTTGGTGGAGGACTGTCTGCCATGAGAGGGACACCACGTGGAGCAGGGGGAAGAATGCAGAAGATGCTTCCCCCCACCCTGGAGGGAGAAGCAGTGGAGTGATTGCACACCCCATCCCCTGCCCTGTGGCGGAAAGTAGGTAGAGATATCGGGAACAAAACTGAGCATGGGGAAGAAGGGAGGGGTGGGGGGAGGTGTTTTTAAGATATGGTAACGCTTCTCACTGTCCCATTCTGTCTCTTAAGTGTCATTATCATTAGTGTTTTAAATGAAAGTGACATCCTTTTTTATTCTTCCCCTAATAAGCCTGCCTTTTGCCGGTGACAGTTAATGGGTGAGCAACCCCTCCCTATCCTTATCTCCATTCCTCAGCCTTCTGTTTCATTTATTCTCCTTCCCCGCGGTGGTGGAGAAAGGGGTGAGTGAACAATTATATGGTGCTCAGTTGCCCTCTGGGCTCCATGACAAAAAGGAATAATAAAATTGTGAAGGAATTCATACATCATTTACTTGTGTCATTCAGCAAAATGGTTTAACCATTTATATGAGGCTTTCATACCAACTGAGATTAATGCCACATTCTGCATCCTTATGTCTTGTTGCCATAACTGCATGGGATAAATCAAAAGGCATTTAGGACAAAATTCAGCATTTTCACCCTCCCATGTTGTCTTTGGCTACATGTTATGAATGTTACTTTCTTTTGAAGGCAGCATTCTTTGTACCTAGGAGCAGACAAGGTTCAGGTTTTGAGGGTAGATCCGTTGTATTGTTTTGAATCCACCTCCAAAAGTTACTGATTTTTTTTTTTTTAATTTCCAAGAAAACGCCAGTGATGTGCTTCTAGAATAAAGTCACTTCACACACCAGGTAAAGAAAGCTTTGCCTTTTTGCACCCATATCTTGAGTCCTTCAGATGGTTCTCTTTCAATAGAGAAACACAGTAGTATGACCATCTCAGCAAAGACATTAAATGGATATCAAGATGAATAAGGCCATGTTGCAAGACTAGTAGGTTGTCAGAGCATACTTTACCAAGACTTAAGCTACATTTCAAAGCGAAGCTACCATGTAAATGGACCTTGCTGTAAGCAGACCTTGCCTCTCAAACAAGCTGTTAGAAAGGCAGCTTTCTTCTCACAATCCCTTGTGGGCTGCATTTACCTAAAAGACCTAGCTGTCTGCTTCCACATGGACTAGGAGGAAATGACTACTCTGCAGAGAAATTGAGGTTTCTGTGCAAAAGCTCTCTCCTTATTTACCTACAGAAACAACGTTGTTTGATTAGCTTGTTACAATCTTCTTGCATTACAAAACTAGTAGCAGAATTTAGTCTTGTGAACAAGCATGTTTCTTTATCTTTTGCTTATACAGCACAGTGCAGCAAATGTCCATTAGCAATCAAGGTATGTATAGGCTGTTTGGAAATTAATTTCCATTTTGTAATGTGATTTTCATTGTATATGTTTCAGGAATAGTACCTTCTCGACTGGCCTACTGTTATATATTTTTGAAAAGCTCATGTTATAAACTTTCACGCTGTATAATTAAATTATAATATAAACTGCGTTTCTGACAAATTTTGGAGGTTTGAAGTTCAGATGTCAAAACAGCAATTTCAACATATCTGCTTCTACGAGTTCAAACCTGGAGGTAATGCAGCACAAGCTGCTTGAAACATCAATGAGGTATATGGCCAGAGAAGTGTTAACGAACAGACAGTGTGACTTTGGTTCCAGAAATTTCGACATGGCGATTTCGACCTTGAAGATCAAGAAGGTCGTGGACGTCCTTCTGCTATTGACATCAATGAATTGAAGGCTCTGGTGGAAGCAGATACACGCACAACTGTTCGAGAACTTGCAAAAGAACTCGGAGTAAGCATATCAACTGTTTCTGAGCATCTGAAGAATGGAAAGTCAAAGCAGCTCGACAAATGAGTGCCGCACGAACTGAATGAGAATCACAGAAATTGCTGTTTTGAAGTGTCATCAGCGCTTCTTTTTCACAACCAGAATGACCCGTTTCTCGACTGTATTGTGACGTGTGACGAGAAATGGATGCTCTACAATAACCGGTGACGATCGGCTCAGTGGTTGGACCGCGATGAAGCTCCGCAGCACTTCCCAAAGCTGAACCTGCACCAAAAAGTCATGCTGACTGTCTGATGGTCTGCTGCTGGTTTAATACATCACAGCTTCATGGATCTGAGTGAAACGATCACAGCGGAGAAGTACGTCCAGCAAATCAATGAAATGCATCAGAAACTTCAATGGCTGCGCCCAGCACTGGTCAACAGAAAGGGTCCAATCCTTCTCCACGATAACGCGCCGTGACACGTTACACTTTCGACGCTGCAACGGTTGAACGAGCTGGGCTACGAAACTCTGCCTCATCCACCGTACTCACCAGACCTCTCGCCCACCGACTATCCCTTCTTCAAGCATCTCGACAGCTTCCTGTGCGGGAGACGCTTCAGAAACCAAGGGGAGGCCAAAACTGCCTTCGATGACTTCATCCCCTCCAGAAGTCCAGAATTTTACGCAAGCGGAATAAATATGCTTCTTTCTCATTGGCAAAAAATGTGTTGATTCTAATGGGTTTTATTTCGATTAATAAATTTTATTCTGAGATGAGATATGCCACTTCAAACATACAGGTTGAAATAGGCAATTAATTTCCAAACAGTCCATAGATGTCATATGTTAAATATCTTTTGTAGTAAAATTTTACCATAATCCTTTCAACTACATATTCAATGTAATTACATCATCATGAGATAGATCAATGTAATGAAGAATTTACATACCAAGTCATATAATGACATCATTCAAATACACAACGTGAATAATTCAAATGCTGTTGAATTCTGCTTCTAGGAAACCAGGTAATTTTAACTTTTTTCCTTCAAAACAGATCTCTATCCAATCTCTATCAGAGAATACTGAATCCCCACTGCATCCAGCAACAAGAAGTTTGTTTCTCTTACCATTAGTAATTAATTATGTATCCCTTTGCTAGTTGCCAGAGAAGATTGAGTCTACCTTAACAAACAAGGCATGTTATTCCTACAACTAAGCCAGTAATTTTCTCTATCCGTACAATAATTTGAAAGGAAATTTCTTAACAAGCACACAGATTCATTCTACTTAATATTTATACTAATTTATTTCAGTTTCAGCATGAGGAAAAATCTATATTGAAAGTTAGAAGTTTAGTATTCTTTCCAGAACTGATACTTTCTCAAGGGAGGAAATTAGAGACCCTTTGATTTCTCTGAAATGCCATTGCACTTTTGGAGAATGTTACCTGTGTTTTCTGTATTGGTATCTGTTTGTAGATACCAATAATCAGATTATGCAAAAAGACTGGCGCTTGCTTTAAGAGTGACCGATTACTATAGGTCAGTTTGATTCCGTGCATTTTAATCCCTCCTACTTGAAAACCACCAAATGTCAGAAGGAAACAATTAAATCTCTCTTCATGGACAACAAGCCAATGAATGTAGGCTATTTTCACAGCACCCTGCCTCAATCTGAAGATCCACCTTCCCCAGAAGTACTGCATAATCACATTGCCTGTGCCCATACTCTGGGCATTGTACTTCAGTGTCCTTATCCTTAGATCCTCACCATTGCCAAATCCTAGGACTGCACTCTACAGAGCCAAGAGCTGATTATATACCATGATCTGCATGACTTGGCTTTTGCCACGTAGACAGGAAGGGAGCCACAGTGTACTCCAGCAGATTCTCAGAACCACAGGATACACCACACAACATGAGGACCTCACAAGACTATTAAACTCAAGAGGCTTTTGCCCTTCATCAGAATAAATCTGGAGATTAAGGCCTGGGTTCATAATAGGAGAACACTTGCACAAGAACAACAGTAACTAGGTCTATATTATCAAATATCCAGTGCAACAGAAGAGCATGTGTGTGTTGCTGCGCCAGTGCCCTCTTCACCCTCATCCCTAAGGAATCTCACACAAAAAGACCTTCTGCTGGCTCTTTCAGAGTGACAGTATGGTAGCTGCTGTCTGGTTTACCTCCCCACTCTGGGTTTCAACAATATGCAGCGCAAGATGATGTATAGAAACAGCAGGAGGCCAGTTGCTACACCTGTGCTGAAAGTGCCTAGTAGACACATCAGGTGAACCAGTGCCTCATCTTCGATTGTATGGTTAGTTATTCAAAGAAGGCACATCTGGAGCATCCGGATGCCTGTAGATATTAGGAGAGATACTGAATAACACACACCCCTTGGTCATGAGACCATATCCAGATACGGACAATGCCCATGCTCTCTTCATGTCCGTTCTGTGTAGAGAGCCAAGGTGGTATGTGTGCTTGGTTGCCTGATTGACAGATAAAAAGCCTCACACAACAGACTACGTGCTGATGTTCTGTCACCTGCACCTTCTGAGTCACAGGTACTGCTTTGCTTCACAGAGTTGCTTCAAAGTGTTCTGATGCACAGAAGGGTTAGCCATCAACATTAGAAGGAAGTAGCTGAATGGGGATTTAAAGGAGTAAGAAAAGACATTTGGCATACTCCAAAGGGCTTGATGAAGCTCAAGAAAGCAAAGGAAGAAAGGAGTTTCCAACCAGAAGTGCAGACATTAGAAAGAACACAAGGATGAACCACACAGGTGCATACGCCCCTCTTCGTAGCATTCACCACAGGGTATCATGGCTAGTCTTGGTAAGTTCACAAGTTGTGTACTGGCACACATGTGTAAGGTACATGCTGAAAATTATGAAGCTGTTCCCCCATTGGTTTGCAAGCTCATGGTTTTATCAAGGGTTGTACCGCATTTGAAGCAGAGCATTTTCATTTCCTCTGAAAAGAGATGAATTCACTGCTCTGAACTAAACCAACACACAGTCCAGAGAAACTATGAGGGAACCACATCAGAACTGTACTGATGCTCCAAATCAATTGCTTGTATAGATAAAAGCTATTGCTTTCCCAGAACTAAGTCCTAAACATCTGAAAACATAGTCAGTTTGTATACTAAGCCTCCACAGACAGAACATCAGTTGTTTGAAACTTCTGATCATGATGGTTAATCAGTCTCACTTCTCAAAATTTCTGTCTTCACTGCAAATTTATCTCATTTCAGCTTCCAACTACACAACCTTGTTTGGCTGCTACTTGCAGACAATCTCCCATTTCTCTTCCACATATAACTTCATACGGATTGAAAAAATATCTTGTTAGCCCTCAGCAAATATGATTTCTTGCTATTGTTATTTCCTAATCTTCTACTCCATTTTTTTTCCCCAGTCATTTTAAACAGAGGCTTAAAGACACAGCCAGATGCTTCTGAAGAACTAGAACATGGCCCTGATTCATCGTTTACAGCACTGTATTGAGATATCTTTTGATTAAGGTGCTAAACTAGGAAAAAAAGCCTGCATTGCATCAGTCTTCAACAGTTTTGATCAATGGATCTTTTAATCAGGTTTCTACTGGATCGAAGTTTAAGGAGACGAGAATTAAAAAGTACCAAGAGAACTCCAAGTGTATCCAAGTGCCTAGCGCCCACTGAAGTCATTCCCTTTACCTCAATTTCTACATTTTTAAAGCACAAACAATACTGCCTCCTAATCTTGGCAAGAGATTTCTATTTCAATTTAAATTTCTTCAGTCTTATAGTCATGACACCATTTAGCCCAGTAGTCTTCTATTGACATCTGCAATAACACTGTAATAAAGAGAAAAAACTTCTTATTCTTTCTGTAAAAAGCTTGAGAAACCTGGGAGAAACACTAACTTGCTCTGGCTCCAGAATACCAAGAATGGTACTAGGTCAGATCAAGGATCCACACAGTGCAGTATTCTGCCTTTGACTTACAAAAGCAAAGAGGGAGTGCCTCAAGCCGCCTCCACCTTGAGTGGGAAGAGTGAGCTGCTAACTAGGGCAGAGGGGACTCAGAGTGGGTGATGAGTAGAGCGACAACGCCCAATACCCCTCATGTACAGAAACATCCTCCAGGGAGCTCATCAGAAGGGTGTAACGTGTCAGAAGGGTGTAGTGTGTCAGAAATTTGCACGGCAGGTAAGGCATGCAGACAGGGCATAGCCCCTTTCCTGGCTCTAGAGCTTATCTTACCTAGTATTCACCTTGTCGTCCTCCACAAGCAGACTGAACTACAGTCTCCACTCAGGTCAAAACCATCACCAGAAGGAACCCGGTGACCCAGACAGAGATGCTATGCACACATGCAGAGGTCCAGGTCCCTGGCTGCAGGGAAAACCTGAGCCTGTCATTTCTGCTGGAGGGCAGCAGTGGCAGTGACAGCACCTTTGTGCGCCGCGATCAGCTGGATGACCTGCTCAGCCTCATGGCTGAGCTCAAAGAAGAGGTTGAAAGATTAATAAGTACTAGGGAGTGTGAAAAGGAAATTGATTGGTGGAGTAGCACCTTAGTACCCCTGAAGCAAACGGAGCAAATGGAAGCTCCAAGAGGCAGGCGATCACTCACCCTCTTGTTACCACGCAGAAGGAGGGGACCTGAAATGGGGGAAACTGGAAACAGGCCCTTGTTCAGAGAGGCAGGAAAATCCCCTCCAGACCTCCTTCACCTTCCTTGGTGCCCCTTCTCAACAGATATGGGGCCTTGGAACTTATAAATGAAGAAAATGAATCAAAAAAGGAAGAAGATGAAGATCCACCAAGGCTAGGTCGCCCTAGACCATGTATTAAACCCAACTCTAAAAAGAACCCCAGAAGGGTCATTGTAGTGGGTGACTCTACTCTGAGGGGTGTTGAAGGCCTAATATGCAAACCAGACCTGCTTCACAGGGAAGTCTGCTGCCTCCCTGGGGCTCAGGTATCTCACAATAAAACTCCCCACTCTAGTGATACCTCTCTTGGTTTTTCAGGTGGGTAGTGATGATATTACCAGAAGTCCAAAATCAATGAAGAGATATTCAGAGCCTTGGAGAAACTGGTTAAGGGGTTAGGGGCACAAATTATGTTCTCCTCCATCCTTTCAGTTGCAGGGATGGATAAGGAAAATTACGGGAGAAGACAACAGATGAACTTGTGGCTCTGAGACTGGTGTTACAGGCAGGGCTTCGGATTTTTCAGTCACGGGTTAGTATACAGGACGCCAGACCTTTTGGCGTTAGATGGGATGCACTTGTCCTAGAGGGGGAAAAGGATCTTGGGGCAGGAGTTAGCTGGGCTCACTGAGAGAGCTTTAAACTAGATTTGAAGGGGGAAGGGGACAAAACTGGAACTGCCAGACATAAGCCACAGGGTAGATTACCAGTTTGTGGGATGGTGTGCCAGCGACAACCCTCACCCTGCCATCTCAGTGAAGGCAAGGGTTGGAGACATGAAGCACAACAAAGATACAAGGGATATGGATAGATCAGTAACTGTGGTAAACCTGTGAAAGCTCAGGCTGAAATTAGGACCTCTAAATGCAAAGAGGTGCTGGGGACATCAGCCCATCTGAAGAGCATCTATACCAATGCACACAGCATGGTTAACAAAGAGGAGGAGCTTGAAGCCATGATGAAACAGGAAAACTATGATGTAGTGGCTATTACAGAAACATGGTGGGAGTAGAAACATCACTGTCAGTAGATGGCTACAAGCTCTTTAGAAAGGATAGACAAGGAAGGAGAGGCAATAGGGTGGTGCTGTATGTTAGGGATTATTATGATTGCTTTGAGCACAAGTGTAGTGAAGACAGGGTGGAATGTCTTTGAATTAGAATTGGGGGAAGGCCAACAGGGCAGATGTTGTAGTAGGAGTCTACTACAGGCCACCCAACCAGGACAGAGAGATGGATGAAAAATGCTATAGGCATTTAGGAGAAATCTCACAATCACTTGCTCTTGTTCTTGTGAGAGACTTTAACTTCCCAGACATCTGCTGGAAATACAACACAGCAGAGCAGGACCAGTTCCAGAGATTGCTGGAATGTGTGGGAAACAACTTCCTGATGCAGCTGGTGAGTGAACCGACCAGAGAAGGTGCCCTGCTGGATCTCCTCTTTCTGAACAGAGAACTGGTGGATGATGTGGCAGTTAGAGGCCGACTAGGGCACAGCAATCGTGAAATAACAGAATTACCTATTCTTAGAGATGCCAGAAGAGGGGGTAGCAGAACTCACTTCCTGGACTTCCCAGGGGCTGACTTTGTCTTGTTTATGCACCTGCTTGACAGGATCCCTTGGGAGACGGTCCTTAAAGGTATAGGGGTCCAGGCAGGCTGGGCACTCTTTAAGAAGAAAGTCTTAATGGCACAGAAGCAGGCTATCCCCAGGTGCTGTAAGAGAAGCCAGCAGCAGAGAAGACCACCCTGGCTAAACATGGAGCTTTTACTGCAACTCCAGGAGAAAAGGAGAGTTTACAGCCTTTGGAAGAAGGGGCTAGCCACACACAGTGATTACAAAGAGGTTGTAAGGCTACACAGGGCAGAAATCAGGAGGTCTAAAGCCCAGCTAGAAATTAATCTGACTTCAGCAGTGAAAGATAAAAAGAAATTTTCTGTAAGTACTTCAACAGCACAAAAAAGACCAGGGAGAGTCTCCATCCCCTGCTAGACGCAGGAGAAAACATGGTAACAAGTGACGAGGAGAAGGCTGAGGTGCTTAATGCCTTCTTTGCCTCAGTCTTTAATGACAAGACTAGTTGTACTGATGAAATCCAGCCTCCACAGCCAGAAGACAGAGACTGGGAGAACGACCACGCTGCAATCCAGGAGGAGACAGTCAGTGACCTGCTGCATCACACAGACATACACGAGTCTATGGGACTGGATGGGATACACCCGAGAGTTCTGAAGGAGCTGGCTGGGGTGCTCGCCAAGCTGCTTTCCATCATTTACCAGCAGTCCTGGCTGAGCGGGGAGGTCCCGACAGATTGGAAATTGGCTAATGTGTAAGAAAGGTCAGAAGGATGATCTGGGAAATTACAGGCCTGTCAGCTTGACTTCAGTGCCCAGGAAGCTGATGGAGCAGCTCATCCTGAGTGCCATCATACAACACATGAGGGACAACCAAGTGATCAGGCCCAGTCAGCATGGGTTTATGAAAGGCAGATCCCGCTTGACAAACCTGATCTCCTTCTACAACAGGGCAACCTGCTTATTGGATAAGGGAAAGGCTGTGGATGTTGTCTACCTTGACTTCAGTAAGGCCTTTGACACCATTTCCCACAGCATTCTCCTGGTTAAACTGGCTGCTTGTGGCTTGAAGAGGCACATGCTTTGCTGGGTAAAAAAGCTGGCTGGATGGTCAGGCCCAAAGAATTGTGGTGAATAGAATTAAATCCAGTCAGCAGCTGGTCAGCAGTGGTATCCCCCAGGGCTCGGTTTTGGGGCCACTCCTGTTTAACATCTTTATTGATGATCTAGAGGAGGGGATCGAGGGCACCCTCAGTCAGTTTGCAGATGACACCAGGTTGGGTGGGAGTGTTGATCTGCTCGAGGGTAGGGAGGCTCTGCAGAGAGACATGGACAGGCTGGAGCCATGGGCTGAGGCCAACTGGAGGAGTTTCAATAAGGCCAAATTCCAGGGGCTACACTTAGGCCACAACAACCCCCAGCAGCGCTACAGGCTTGGGGAGGAGTGGCTGGAGAGCTGCCAGTCAGAGAGGGACCTGGGGGTGCTGATTGACAGCCGGCTGAACAGGAGCCAGCAGTGTGCCCAGGTGGCCAAGAAGGCCAATGGCATCCTGGCTTGTGTCAGCAATAGCGTGGCCAGCAGGGACAGGGAAGGGATCTGACCCCTGTACTCAGCACTGGTGAGGCCGCCCCTCGATTCCTGTGTTCAGTTTTGGGCCCCTCACTACAAAAAGGACATTGAATGACTCGAGCGTGTCCAGAGAAGGGCAACGGAGCTGGTGCAGGGTCTGGAGCACAGGTCGTACGAGGAGAGGCTGAGGGAACTGGGGGTGTTTAGTCTGGAGAAGAGGAGGCTGAGGGGAGACCTCATCGCCTTCTACAGCTACCTGAAAGGAGGGTGCAGAGAGCTGGGGATGAGTCTCTGTAACCAAGTAAAAAGCAATAGGACAAGAGGTAATGGCCTGAGATTGCACCAAGGAAGGTTTAGACTAGATATTAGGAAGCATTTCTTTACAGAACGGGTTATTAGGCATTGGAATGGGCTGCCAAGGGCAGTGGTGGAGTCCCCATCCCTGGAGGTGTTTAACAGTTGGGTTGATGTAGTGCTGAGGGATATGGTGTAGCTGAGAAGGGTCAGTGTTAGATTAATGGCTGGACTACATGATTTTCAAGGTCTCTTCCAACCTAGATGATTCTGCGACAAGGTAAAATATTCTCATTTATCTTCAGATCAAAGAGATCCTTCTATAAAGATTTCCTTGGAAAATTATACTATCATTTTGACAGTAGGCAGAAGTAGATGCTCACAAACCAAAAAACAGTGCAAACACAATACTTTGTCACTAAATAACTTACCTTTTAATCATATGCATTGCTTCAAGTATAGAAGTAACCTCAGTTCCTGGTAGGAGCGAATGATCAACTCCTCCACCCCCCCTCCTTGTCAGCCAGTTTTGTTCTTTGACAAAGCCCACTCCCATTAAGAGGGTGGGTGGGTTCATGTGTTTGCATGTATGTGTAAATATCCTATCACCAAGGACTTCTGGCATTAGAAGCATTATCTCCATATTTAGCAGCTACCCTTACTGGAGTTTTAGTCCATGAACTTGTTCACTTCTGTTTGACTGCATACAAACCTTATACACCTACATCAAGAAAAGAGGGATTTCTGTTTAATCTACATAATCGTGTAAAAAAAAATCTGCTTTGTTTGTTCTAAAACTGTATGCTGCTGCTTTCATTTAAAGCCTCAAGTTCATATACTGAAAAAACCCCACATAACCATACATGATCCGTATTACTTTGGTGTTAAAAAATAAAGATGACAGTCAGCTCATCTAGCATTGACATTGTGGGAAGAGGTGTCAGTTCACAGTTCTGCAATAGAGGTTAAAAGACTTCCAGCTACAACAAACAAGAGAATTAGCTATAAGAGAAGCTATAAAATGGGACTGAAGACACTATAATATTATAATAAAAAAATAAAAAAAGCTGTGAAGACAAAGGAAAACTACACCTAATGGTCTCATAACGCGTTTTAACTCACCTGTAATGAAACATGGACCTTTTAACCAGCCTGAAGGGTATTTTGCATAATTGCTTAAGCTTCGGCCTTGCAAGTATCCATTGTAAACACAGAATAGAAGCGCTAGCACAAAAGTGAAAAATGGCGTTGGTTTTCCTTCCCGGATCAGAAGAGGAAATATGAGTGCCCTATAGTGAACAAGGAAAGAAAAATTGCTTCATTAATCAGAAAAGACACTTTTGACGTTCAGAACTGTAATCCATAGTCTGTATTATCCTGCTTTTCAAATTCTCAGAGGAGTCTTTGATCCTAGTTCAGAAAGATAGTCACTCTTGCTTTAACAACTAAATGTTAATTTTGTTGCCTAATTGGAATTACAAGATCAGCACTCTCTCCCCTTCTAACAGAAATTTGAACTTTGGATCTAAGTCAATTACTTTAACAACAGCAGTAAAGACAACATGTTAAGCACATAGTGTTTTTATCCTCATTTGTTCCCAAATCCTCAGTGATATTATCAAGCTTTCTGAAATGAGCCAGGTCTCACAATCCCTATACCAGATCCACCAGCACTTCCAGGGAAAATACCAACCCCCTTGAAATTAACTTTACTGAGCTCAGTTTCCTCCTTGCCCTGAAAGTCCCTTGATAATCTTGGTCTACCCTATGACACCTGTTAAAGACATGACAAATCCACAACTGCCCAAACAAGCTCCAGACAAAAACAGGTGAATGTTTTTGTGCTCTGCCCCCTGTCACTAGCCAACTCCCAATCACTTACCAATTCAATTATAATCTATAATAGTTTAGGAGCAGGCTTACTGAAGCCTGAGCAACCTCCACATATTTTCCAGCTACCCCAGGACTACTTACTGCTTTAGAGGAGCCTTTCCAGAGGAAGCAAAAGCATAACAGCTTTCAAGAAAGCATTACCAATTCATTAATATGAATATTTAAAGCCACTACATTACAACAAAAAGAATTGACTAACAGACATCCCTTCCAGTCTAAATTCACCTACAGAACAGTCCCTCAGTCCAGCAATAAACGACTGAAAAAAAGAAACTGCACTACAGCTCAGCTTTCTGAACAAACCTTTGCTTTGTGTTTCTTAGCTTTTCCCAAATATTGAGGATGAGTTAAGATCCCATGCCAAAGCTAATCTCTTTACTCTTAATAATGCAAAAAGAGGAAGTAAAGACACACTCCTAGATTTGCAAAGCCAGTCAGCCACGAAGCCAACCATATACTGCATTCTTCTTGATTGTGAGGATGTGGAATACTTCTGGTCGAAAGCAACAGTCTCTTGCAATAAGCACTGGGAAACAACAGGGTATCAGCCACACACTCAGCTTGAAACTAGCCTAACTACTCTACTGCTGCTGGTTGCAAAATTACTTGTGGAGGATCGTCAGTAATTATTGTCAATGACTTGAAGGGAACAGCAAAAATTTTACCCAAGCTCCAGCTAAACTGCCTTCTCCCGAGCAGTTTTGTAAAATACCCAAGTACTACTGACTGCATGGCAATACGGGGCACTCAGCCTCAGCTTTCGAGTGCTTTAATGAGGCACTGAATGCCCTGAATCGGAAAGGATCTACAGGGATCTTTAAGTCAAACTCCTGAAATGAACACTGTGTTGAAAGACATCATTGGAAATTAGCTGCTGTTTCACGGTATTAAAGTGATATCAAGGATCCAGAGTTGAACTCTCCCTGCTGGAACACCGTGCCCTTAAGACTCCCTGATCAAGTCAGTCACTATTTAAGCGGGGATCACCACCAGAGCTACAGCTATAGGGTAGGGACGATGCCGCAGGCTGAGAGCGCCAAACACCCCCTTTCCATGCCGCTTCTGCAAGGCGCCGTAGCACGCCACTGCACACCGTGGAGCAGCAAAACCAACGCCGCAAGCACCGCACTGCCACAATTACTTGCCCATTTGGCGTAAAAACATTGAACACCTTAACATAAAGAAGCAGAAGAGACTTTAGTGATTACTGTATTTAATAATCAGCATTAATTAACAGCAGAATCTCGCTGCCTGCAGTCGGAAAAAAGTCAGTCGGGCGTTTAGCTCCAGACTGACCCCGAACCCGCACCTCTCCCGCCGCCAGCCACCCCCCGCTACCCGGCCGGGAGCATCCGAAGGGGAAGGCGGGAGGAAGTGTTCCCCTGCCAAGCGCCCCGGCGCAGGCGCCCCCTCTCCCGGGCCAAACAGCCGCACCTGTGCGCGTAGTGCACGACGAAGCAGCCCAGCAGCAGGCGGTTGGGCCAGGCGGCGGCGACCGCCCCGCCGCAGGCGGCGAGCCCCAGCGGGACGAGGAGGGAGGGCAGCTCCTGCAGGGCCCAGGCGGGGCGGGCGGGCAGCAGCCAGCCGAAGCGCCGTGAGGAGTACCGGCCGTAGGGCATGGGGATGAAGCACAGCAGCAGGGCGGCGGTGGCGCCCAGCGCCACCAGCCCGTACGAGAGGAGCTCCAGCAGCCGCTGCTCCTCCGGGCCCGACACCCGTCGCCAGAACCCGCACACGCCGCCGCTGATCTCCGTCCCCATCCCCGTGACAGACAGGCGCTGCCGTGTGTCCCGCCGTCTCCATTCATCGCCGGGCCGGCGGCACGGCCCACCCCGCCACCGGCCAATCGGCGCCGGGGGCGTGGCCTGCGCCGCGCCCTCCCGCCGCCGCCGGCACGGGAGCCGCTTCCGCCCGGAAGTGTCGTGCGAGGCGTGGCGGTGTGTCGCCGGCCGGAAGGCAGGAGCGGCGGGGGAGGGTCCGCGCATGCGCGTCGCTCCGAGAGCACGCGGTGGGGCCGGTGCTTGGCCCCGCGGTTCCCCGGGACGGGAGCGTTTGGCCCGACGGCGGGGCGCGTGGCGGGGCGCGTGGCGGGGCGCGTGGCGGGGCTCGGCCGGCGCCTGGCCGCCATGGGCCGCCGGGCGCGCGACCGCAGGCGGCAGCAGCAGCGGCAGGAGCGCGGCGGGGACGGCGGCGGCGGGGACCAAGCGGTGAGGGCCGGGCCGGACTGGGGAGCGGAGCGGTAGGGCCACAGGGCTGACGGTGATGGCGTGTTTCAGGGCTGGGCCGGCGGCTACCCCGAGATCGTGAAGGAGAACGAGTTGTTCGAGCGGTACTACCGGGAGCTGGGCATCGTGCCCGCCGGCGAGTGGGGCGACTTCATGGCGGCGCTGAGGGAGCCGCTGCCCGCCACGCTGCGCATCACCGGCTACCGAAGGTAGGGGCCCCGGGGCGAGCGGGGCGGGCCCGGGCCCGGGCCCGCAAATAGCCGCCGTTTTTACGGCGGAGGCGATTTGTTGCCTGGGGAAGGTGTGTCGTCATCTGAGGGTCTCTCTCCTGTGCAGCCACGCCAAAGAGATTCTCCACTGCTTAAAGGAAAAGTACTTCAGAGAGCTGCAGGACCTGGAGGTAGATGGCCAAAAAGTAGAAATGCCGCAGTCGCTGAGCTGGTAAGTGAGCTGGAAGCGAAATAAGGCACCCTGCGTATTGCTGATATCGAGCCCAGCGAGTTGGTTTCTTTCTTTCTTTCTGTTGCCACTGCCCTTTTTCTATCTCTTTTTTTCCACCCCTAGGTATCCAGAAGAGTTAGCCTGGCACACTAACTTGAGTAGAAAAATCTTGCGCAAGTCTCCACAACTGGAAAAGTTTCATCAGTTTTTGGTTAGCGAGACAGAATGTGTAAGTTTTGGATAGGTCTTGGGTTTTTTCCTTTCATATCCTGAGCAGTGCATTATGAGAAACTGAGACTGTACCTTTTCTCTTAGAAGTTGAGTAGCTCAGAACAATCTGGATTTTATGTTACTGTTGACAGTGATTCATCCCGTGACTCTGGCACATAACTGCAGTTGTAAATGTTTCTCCTAAACTAAATAGCAATTTTTTTTTTTTTGCGAATGTGAAAATAAGTCCCTGTAAAATAATTACTGTTGTAAAACAGATGTTTAAATCTAGTAAAAATTGTGTGTGCACGTAGCAAGACTTACCTTTAGTGATGGATGTTTCTCATTTGGTTGTCAGTTTCTCATCTCATTTGAGCAGAAACTACATCCATAGAATTAACAACATTGGAGTAAATATGCAATTATCAAAAATTTCAATTGGATGAAATACTGGGTTGTTTGGGGTTTTTTTATTAAATGCTAACAAAACTTAATCCTAAATTTATAACAGTGTGGTTTTGGTTGCTTTATCGTTTTACTACATAGACATTTTAAAAAAATACTGCAAAACAAATGCATTCTTTTGTGGAATAAAAAGGAGATTGGTTTTGTTGATTTTTTTTTTTTTTTTTTTCAAGGGAAATATTAGTCGTCAGGAGGCTGTTAGTATGATCCCACCTCTGCTGCTTAATGTTAACCCTCATCATAAGGTAACTAGAATATACTGCGTACTAGAATTTTTTCCTGGAAGATAGTTTGATTAAGGTGCAAATTACAGTGGCTGTGTCAATGCTGATACACTGGTATCTGCACTGAATTCTGGTTTGTGTTCATATGTTTTATGCTTTCCACACGCAAACAGCGGTGTTTAGATAACAAATACAGTGTCAGAAAAACATCTGCTTTTTCAGCTATATGTAATACCCTGTAAAAAACAGGTTTTAAGTAGTTGCATTAACTTTCGAAGTGTAAAGGTATTTAGCTGCATCTAAGGTACGTATTCATATTTTAAAGATGAAATATTTTAAAGATAGATGACTGTTTTTAACTTCCTCTATCCATCACACCGTGAACAGAGGTAGTTTTCCAAATCCAAATTATAATGTTCTCTACCAGGTAGTTTTCACGACTCTATGCATTTTGAAGAAGTTGCAAACTTCTGCTCTATAAATCTGTTAGGTGAAATAATTTGGGCAAGCTGAAACATGCTGCTGATAGTGGCTAGAGTATAGGCTGCTAACTTCAGCTGAGGTGTCTAAGGAATGCCTCTTGTATTTTCTAATGGCAGATTGTAGGAATGAAGATATCTGGGAGCAGACTTCCTTTTCGGACCTTAGTGATGTTTTCATACTCCGTGCTTGTTGGCAGAATGAATCTGTCAGGTGGCATTATTCTCTTAACCTGTTAAGTTAATGAGCTAGTTAGAAGTGCCTTGCTATCTCAAGCAGCCATGTTGTGCACTTTCTTAAAATTTTCATGCTGTATCTTAAAATTTTAAGTTGTTCATACTTCTAACTTACATGTTTTAAAGACTTGTTTGTACATACCTGTTTTTATATTCACATTACTTATCATACATAACTTTTTAGTTTGTCGTCTGTTCTCACCGCAACCCAATGGGGTTATGGCTATTATATGTGAGGCAGGGTCTTCTCATCTCTTAAATGAATAATGAATTGAGTGATAGATTCAGTCCTAATGTGTCACGTGTGCATTCTGAGTTTTGTCTGGAGTTGAACAGCTAGTGAATGTGTTCGACAACGTAAAACACAAATTGTGAGAATATTTTTGCACACACCTTACATTGGATATGATAAGCTAGCAGTATACGTTTTTTGTGTTGAATGTTTAACTTTAGTGACTGTATTTCAGTGAGAACCTTTCAGAAAAGCATGTGAGATTTCACAAATTCACTTTTGTAAGTCAGACTCAGAATAGGTTCTTTATTCTCTCTTGTGACAAGACAGCAAATAGTTGCTGTATTGATGCCTTGGCTGTTGTCATTGAGGACCTTTTATGGTCCTTAGTACCCTGTTCTTAGTACTCTCTAGGTTGCTTTTCATGCTTACCCAGAATGTTCTTACTTCACTTCTTACACACTGATTCCTATCTTACACAAGGATCAGCTTGATGACTGTCAAACTCCTCTGTACTTGTGTTCATTTTTATTCTATTTTTTACAGTTTCATTTTTCCTCAACCATCAGTTTGCTGGACAATTTTAGAGCATGTTTAGGCTTGCTTATTCTTCATTATCTTTTGCATTAACTACAAAAGTAAGTAGAAAGCAGCAGTGTCACAACTATTACTTTAAACAGCACATATGACACGGTCTTACTGAGTGTGTTTTACTGCTGCGTGGCAGAGCTTACCACACTCTCTCTGGGCTCTCAGGAAATGCTTTTTGCATTTCTCTGGGGTCTGCCTTCTGGTTTATTCTTGTTCATGCCAGGAGTTTGCATGAGGATCTGAGCAGATCTGTCCCCATCTTCTATCCTGTTGCATGATGTCAACTAACTTTTGCTGGAGCTAAAGGCCCAGAAGATAGTCATATGTTTCTGAAAATCTGTAACTAGGCAAGAGGGAAAGACTCTAGCTGTCAAATGGTTTGCTGTGGAAGTGACCCTACAGATGACTTGATCACAGGTCACGTTTGTGATGAACCAGGAGAAATACGCTAGAAATCAGGTGTTGGTGTCTGTGCTGTTCTGTTCTGCCTGAGGGCAGTTCAAATACTTCCCAAGTGCTTCTTCCAGGGTATAGAAACAAGCAGTTTATGCTGCCCTGATATTTTTGCTTTAAAATGCAAATGTGTGGGGAGGGAGAGCAGTTGATTTTTATAAAATCGGATAATCTCTAATTAATTTACTGGTAGTAAAAGAGAAGCACTGCTTGGTCTTGAATGCAGCTTTGCCCTTACTGTGTGGATATATGTAAAGTTCCAGTTAACTTCAGTCAGAATTGGTTGTAAGCTGATAAAAGGGCCACCTCTCTGTATCTGTATTCTGATTTCTCATTCAATTTTTTTTTTCAACTCTTGTATTTATTTAATTTAAACAAGAACACATAGTAGATTTCTTAAGTACTTAAATAATACAAGGTAGGGCTTTTTTTTAACTCTGATGTTTGTAGATTCTAGATATGTGTGCTGCACCTGGATCTAAGACTGCACAACTCATTGAAATGTTGCATGCGGACATGAATGTTCCTTTTCCCAGTAAGTCTGGAAAAACTGCAAAATTTGTGACTTTGAAGTTCCATTTTTTCTTGTAGAAGATTTTTTTTAATATCAGAGATAAGTAACTGCATTTAACTAAATATTTCATTTCCAAAGTGGTTGAGTGATGCAAGATGTGAAGTACCGCACCTTTTCCTTGAAACTGGGCTTCCTTGCCTTGAAGGAGAGAGCTGGGTTATATATATGTATGTCCTCACAGTTCAGACTACAGTAGATGTGATTAGAGCTTAATTTTTGTATGTAAATCAGGTTTATTACTTAATAGATGATGGCCCATGAGCCCTTGTGTTTTAATAGTATCCTGCAAACACTGGATTAGGCTGCTTTAGAATTAATATGGTCATGATAATATGATAGTTTTGTTTTGGGTTTTTTTTAAGATTAAAAGAATCTTTTGTTTCAGTTAGACGCTCACAGAAAATAGAATTTGTGAAGTTGGGGCAAGTAGATTCTTTTTGTGTTCTACTGGAACTCTGCTGATGTACAGAGATTGCTTTGGTAGCAGTGGAGGTTTTCTCTGTTGCAAAGGCTTTACTTCGAGTGAAAAGTTGAAGTGCCATTGGTTGTGTCTTGTTGCAACTGCATGGAAGCTAGAGCTCTTGAGACTATATTTGACACATCAGTTAAACCTCAGCATACTTGATGTTACCTTTTCAGTAAGGGGTCCTCTATTCACAAGCTGTCCTTTAAGTAAAAATCTCTAGTAAAAGTTTTACACAACTTTGAAGATAAAACAATAAACTATGTAAAATTATTTAGCTGTTGAATAGTAAAGCATCTTTCCACTATCTTATGTTCCCAGAGGGTTTTGTTATTGCTAATGATGTTGACAACAAGCGCTGCTATTTGCTGGTTCATCAGGCTAAGAGATTAAACAGTCCATGCATCATGGTGGTAAATCATGATGCCTCCAGCATTCCTAACCTACAAATAGATGTTGATGGAAGAAAAGAGGTCCTCTTCTATGACAGGATTTTATGTGACGTCCCCTGCAGGTAACTTGCAGATGATTTTCAATACAGAGATTTAACTGCAACAAGTGCTGTGCTAGAATTTTTGTGTTACTGAGTTACACTTTTTGAGTGGCTTAGTGAGTTATGCTTTATAGTAACTTCCAAAACAGGTGAATGCCTTAAATTGTCTTAGGTAAGGGGATACTAAATCAAGGTGAAATTTTTTCGTTCCATGGGTACTTAAGATTGGGTTAGCTGAAGGGCTTCAAATTTTGAACTCGCACTTGGGATACTGAAATGCAAAGATAATGTATCATAGAAACAAACAGTACAGTGTTGGAGAACTAGTTAACGTGGGAGAGGGACTATTACTTTTTTACTGCTATAAATTACTTGGATGTGAAATTACTTTTACCCACAAATAATACAAATCTGTTCAACCTCTGTTGTAGTGGAGATGGAACCATGAGGAAAAACATTGATGTATGGAAGAAATGGACAACACAAAACAGTTTGCAGCTCCATGGGTAAAACTGCTTATTGCAAATCTGCACTTCTTTCATTTCTGTCTTCTCCTTTTCCCATAGCTTTAACATCTGCATGCATTCACATGTTAATATATGACAAAGCAGAGACTAAGAAGAACCACTTTTATCTCAAATCAAGAGCGTGTGTGCTATCCAGAGAGAGTGTAGTGTTTCAGATGCGAGGAGTGTGTGAATCTAAATTGCTTGTATTCTTATGAATATCTGACATATTAATGTTCACTGAATTAATTTAGACAAGATGGCTAATAAAACAGGGACAAAATAATTTGTTTGGGATTCTTAGCATTTAGGTAGGTAAAATACTGTTGGAAAACTCAGAAACCTGTAAAATTTAATAGTAATGTTTTAAAGTCTTTAAAAATATTTGAGATCATACATAAACGTTTTCAGCTACCTGAGATTGATTTATGTTAACTGATGGCAAATGAGCACTTAGCCTAGTGCAGGCACATGCTAAAAAGCAGCAATTTAAACACAGATGAAAAAGCTTAGAAGATTTTACTGTGCATTTGTAACAAGCTGAGGATGCCATCAGTTACCATGACTCAGCTGACCTGTGGTGACTTGTTATTGTTTGGTAACTCACTCATAATTACAGATTTTATTTTAGTTGTAAGTGTGCAGGTAGGGTATAAGATGGTGATCTGGTTCAGTGATACTTTTCTCAGCAGGCCATTGTTAGCTAATCTGTGTAGTCCATAATATTTGTAATAGATTGTGCTTTGTTTTAACTCTAGATTTCTGAGAAGAGTAATCAGTTTTGGGCTGTTATTTTTCTAGTGTTAAGTACTTTATTTTACACTTGATGGGGCACTAGAAAGAACAAAGTACAGAATGTTACATTAAAAGTTATTGTGCAGTAGTGTTAATGTTTGACTTAATTGCTGTTTTAATAGGTTTAATTGTAAGTGTGTCTGCAGTATAGACTGCATGAAGCTGACTTAGTTTAAAACTAATATTAATTTGTGTACTGGTGACAGCTGTGGAACTTAGTAAGTGCTGGCTTAGTCCATGGAGAGTTATGTGTCTGCAGTATAGCTTCAACTTTAAGAAATTTCATGGCAAATCTTTCTGGTTCCTGAACGATACCCAACTAGACCAAGACTGTTCTGTTAGATTGCAGTTAAGAATTGCAACCCGTGGTGTTGAACAGCTGGCAGAAGGTGGGAGGATGGTATATTCTACATGTTCGTTGAATCCTATTGAAAATGAAGCTGTGATTGCATCTCTGCTGGAAAAGAGTCAAGGTGAGAATGCGAGCTTGGACAGAGTGGGAAAGCCTTTTTTTCTCAGCACAAAAAAGTGTATGTCTATGATAGTACTAGTAATAAGCTTAGTGTAGGTATGTGCTCCTAGTATGCAAAACTGCAGCAATTTTCTGGTACGGGTAGGATTTCATTGGTGCTGATAATGAGCAGTCTTCTTAAATGGGCCTAAATCAGGTGCAAATACAAAATCTGAAGGAGTTGTGTTAATGATGCACAAAAGACTTCTACAGATCAGTGGAATTCAGTCTTTGTTACGTGGCTTCTGCTAACGGATTCCACTGCTTGAAATCCATGTTTGACATTCATATTTCCTTTGGAAAATGTGGTGTGGGACATTACTGCTGTATGCTATAGGAGTAAAAACCCCAGAGTGTACTTCAGCAATTAGCAGAATGTTATTGTTCACCAGTAGGTGGGAGTCACTGATACCTGTAGTATCCTTCGACCCATATTTTAACGTGCTTGGAATTTTAATGTCTTTAAGCTCATGGGGTTTTTTGACTTGTGTAGGAAGGCTTGCTTAAGTTGCTGTTAAGCCTCCGTCATCTGAAGTAACAAGTGGTGGAAATATTGAGATGAGCTGAGAAGCTGCACTGCATCAGTTTGTTATAGTAGGGTTTAGTAGCCCAAATTTCTGGTGTCATGGACACTGTTTTTTCTGAGTCAGTAACCTGAACTTTGGAGACATCTAATTGGATTTTGCATGAAAAGTTCCACAGACTTTGTTAAGTTGAGCTTTGTACAGAGCAGAAGCAGTTGTACTGCTCCTGGAGCTGAACTGGTTCTGGAAGTAGAATAGCCTGGTTTGTGTATCATTTTTCTTTGTGCTAGTCACTATTCTGGCCCCAAATTACGCGCAAAATGCCATTGTCTCAGGAACAGAAGTTTAGCTAAAATGCCTGCAGATAATTAGGAACTGACTGTTTAGTTTCCACTCAAAGGACATTTTTATTTAGAGGTGGTTTCTTTGGCAGACTGAGTGAAAGAACAACATAGGTATGTTTCCAGCAAATTATAGTATGCTTGCCTTATTGAAGGCCAGAGTTAAGTTTAAACGATGACAAGATTGGAAGGCAGTAAGGACTAGTTTGGATGGGAGCATGAAGCAGTATGGATGTTAACGGAGGCCAACATTTGCAGCATCTGGGGCAAATTCAGTACTTGGAAGTAAGGATCTTAACTGACTGTGGCGTTCAGATCTTGTCTCTGCCCAGTGGAGATACTTTGAGGCTTACTTGTAGGGTGTGATGTGTCCCAGTGAGCAAATGTTACCCTTGGGGCTTGAACATAGGTGTAGCTAAAGAAGGGTGAGGTGGTGCAGTGGTCTGCAAGGGACATTGGACCTCAGGAATTTGTTCAGGTCAGTCTAGAAGGTTTGTTGGTTCTTCGGTGTTAACTTAGTTCCTGGCACTGTGTTACACTGCTACTTGTGGAGCACATCAGAAATTGCTTTCCCCTTAGGGCTGAAGGAGTAAGGGAAAGGCACTTTTGTATTGTGTTTCTCTACTGGAAATTGTAACACTTCTGACGGACTATTTAGTGCCTGATCAGTGTTGTAGTCTTGAGGCATTAGTTGAAGTCATGCTTTAGGTAGGCAGGAATATTCAAAATGTCAAGTTTAATCAGATTTGAAATGTCATTTTGGAATTTGTCTCTGAATTCATGTGTCACTTTTTTCATTTATTTAAAAGACTTGCTTAAACAGTCACTGTAAGAGTAAATGGTTAGTCATGTAGAACAGGTTGACCAATTGCACACAACATGAGGAAAAGCCTACCAAACTATTAACTTAAATATTCAGAATCACAAAAAAGAAATTTTAAGGTTATTCTTAGAGAGATCACCTATTTAAACAGTAAATTTTTTATATCATTCTTTCTGGATTTGGAGCAGCTTTAAGTTTGTATTCAGTAGATTAAATTATTCTATAGATGTTTAGTATTCTGTCATATTTTAGGCATAGCCTTTTGTCCTGTTAGGTTAATAGTACTTACCTTACTGTTAAACAGTTTAGAATTTTCCTTTCAATTTAAAAAACAGTAAATTGTTTTTCCTCTCCCACTGGAATATATTAAAATTGTAAGTCCACAAAATGAGAATATATCAAGCGTTTTCAAAGGCTTAGTCATCCCAAAAGAGTATTTCTCTGGAAAATACTTGATCAGCATAGTAATTCCAAATACTAAGTAAGTGAGAATAAAAACTTCTATGACTGCATTGTCTGGAACACTGGTATTTAATGATACAGATTGTAGAGCGTTCCTTTTTGTAGCTGCTACAAAAAGTATCTAACCGTTATATTTTGGTTAATTTATAGGTTGCACACTTCAGTAGCTATTACCAACAGTCCTTACCATCTTTCTTGTTAATTTACATGGTAGTAATTTTGTAACATTTTTTTCCTTGAAAGTTTTAAAAGCAGTGGTCTTAAAACTTGAAGGAAAACTATTTTTATAAAAGTTAATTAGGAATACAACTCTCAGACTCTGTTTTCAAGACTCTTTATATTCTTGGGATTTCAGGTGCCTTAGAACTTGCTGATGTGTCTTCTGAGTTACCAGGTTTGAAGAGGATGCCAGGAATTACAAAATGGAAGGTACTTAACCTGATATTTCTGTGAAGTTCTTGGTCTGCAGTAGAGTGTTAAATTAGGGAAATTTTGAAGTGTAACATTTCAAAACGTTAGACTGAGCTGAGGTACTGGTAGGGATTTCCTCTTTAGAGTTTTAGAAAATATAGCATTGTAGGGGAGAGGGCTAAAAAAATCTTTCTAATAGTAAATTCTTGTCTCCTCATCTGCTGTCCTCTTTTTCCTCTAGTTTTCTTTGCTCTTTTTCCTATACTTTGTTAATATAATTCCCTTTCTGTTGTGTGCATGTGGCCTGTAGATGGCAACATAATTTCAGCCAATTTTTGAGCTATTTCTCCTCCTCTGTCTTTACAGTCTGTGTTAGATTCTACAGTTCTTTAGCTGGTCTATTTGAATCATTTGGAAGTAAAACCTCCTTCTGCAAATAGGTTATAAAGGCTGCAGTGATGTGAGTAATCCTAAAATATTAGTAGAATCCTGTATTTTTGTTCCTTATGTGATTTCATTTCAGGAAACAGACTAGTAAGGAGGACAAAACCCCCCCAAAGCTTCTTCAGCTTCCTGTGAAGAGTAGAAGGCCATCCTGATAGTAGAAAAAGAAGTTCTGATTAAATTTCAGTTATGAGTGTGTGCCTTTTTAACATCATTGGTTGTTCTGTCTTCTCTCACCATTTCACTAGGCTCTTGTAATGGCGGTCTACAGGTCTATGATCCTAATTTTATGGGTTTTTTTCTACTGTGTAAAGCTACCAAGTATATACAGATATATAAAGATAACTAAGAGTATATTGTATTCCCTATAACATTTATTTCTGTGTTTGCAGTTGAAACATAAATCTCACTAATGGATATTTTAAAAAGTAGGCTAATAAAATCTGTTGAAAGTTTGGAAGACTTTCTTCAGCCCTTAGTTGATGCTACTGTATATTTTTCAAGCCTCATTGGCTAGCTTGTCATTGAATGTATTCATTTGCTTGGGTGCTGTTTTTACTTGGTGTAATCTTTTGTTTGCTGGTGAAACGTCTGTTCAGTGGGAACTCTGCAACTTAGTGATTACATTGAATATTCCTGAGCATCAGTAAATCTCTGGGAACAGCAAATGAAAATAAAGTTTTGTTCAAGGGACGCTTAGGTGTTAGAAATAGCATTCAGTACTCTCTCCTTAAACTAGACAGTGTGTGAAATCTGGTGAATTATTTCAGAGCCTTGAAGGAAGAGACCTTTCTAACTCCAGATCTGGTAATCTACTTCTGCAACACTTCTAGTCTTCATTCTACTGTAACAAGAGGCTAGTGAAATGTGCAGTAGAGAAAAGTTTCAGCATGTTCTTTGATGCTTTGTCATTCTACAAGACACACTGTGTGTTTAGGCTGGTAAACCAAAACTGAACATTCTAACATTTTTAGTGAAGTTGTAATCTAGATAAATCTTACATTTTGGTTTCCAGTAGAACACTTAAACCTTCAAGTCAGTCACAGTGAGATGTATGAAAACACTTCATCATACTTGCCAGTCCCGAGGTTACCATTGCTGTGACTTCCTCTATTTTGTTGCTTTAACAGCAAAAATGGGCCTTCAATTCAGCCATTCATTTTATGCATTTGCCCCATGCATCCTCAGATGTGTTTTCTTACTGCCCTAGCGTCTAGTACAGATCCAAACGTCTAGAGCTCTGAAGCCAAATTTTTCCTGTTTGGGTTGGTTTTTTCTTTTCCACTTTGGTATTCTTGCTTAAAGAGCATTCAGAATGCCTTGCTACAAGAGTTGTGGCTCTGACCTTCTGCTTGTATCTTAAGAGTCTATCAAAAGCTTTGACCCTTTGTCAGAATGAGGAGATACTATGTCCACACAGTATCTTAGAGTGGATTTATAGATGTGTTCTCGGTCCTGGATAAAGACAGACACTGGAAAATCCATGAGGATATTGTTCAGTAACTTTCCTTGAAAACATCTCTGTGACCTATGTACACCTGTGTCATGGGGCTCTACACTTACCAAGCTGTTGTGTTGCACTCTTGTGTCTTATGTAATGAAATTGGGATTCCTCATTTCTGATCTCTATTAGACTGCAGTATCCCTTTTCCTGTACATGCTGCTTGGGAGCTGCCGATAGCAGAGTGTTTCACAGGCAGTCTCATGGAGAAAAAGTAGTGTATCCTAAATCTGATGGCTTACTAATTCTTACATATTCCACCATTGTCCTTCCTTTGGATTTTGGTGATCTATATGTTCTGTCAGGTTACCAGAAATCACTGCACTTGATTCTGCAGTAGTCTTTACTTGCCTGCACACTTTTTGAAGCATACAAAATGGAGCAAAGAGGTAAAGCTGGCAAGAATCTCCTACACATAAGTGCACATGGAATGCACAAAGGAACAATACACTTTAAAAAACTTAATTACTGTACCAGAAAATAACCTCTTTTTTGCCTCTGAACCTTGGTTTGAAAGTATATTAATTAAAACTTGTAAGATCGTGGCCTATATTCTTCACAGTATTTATATTTACTCCTTTGAAGGTAATGCTGAAAGATGGACAGTGGTTTGAAGACTGGAAAGATGTGCCTTCAAATAGACAAGCGCAAATACGTCCCACTATGTTTCCAGTAAAAGATGAAGAGAAGCTACAGGCAATGAATCTAGAGCGTTGGTAAATTTTCCCAAAGTAGACTTTATGAGGTGTTAATTGTTACCTTGCATGATGGTAGGCAAATAATAATTAGGTCAGATTAGGAATGTGTTGGAGTATGGACCTGTGGTTGTATAGGTCTGAGGATACTTTGATTGCTTCATATGTAATAGCAGTACACAATATTTAAATTCCAGTGAACTGAGAGAAATTATTGGAAGCTGCTTACAAGGAATAAGTACTCACACAAAGTGGTCAGATTCTTTGCATCCAATAGAGATGCATAGCCAAAATTACTGGAAAAGTATGTAAAACTTCAACATTTTAACAGTGTAACTTATTTGTTATAAAAGACTCTCCATAGCTATTCTAAAAATAGAGTTTAGAAATGAGTCATTAAAGCTCAGATTTGAATGGTGAAGTGAATGCGTTGCACTGATGCAAGTTACTTTGCCAGAATGCTCTATTTTAGATCCTGTTTCTAGCTTGATAAATTAAATCTGCACAGTCCTACTAGGAATACTTAGTTTACACTGAAAGCAAATATAAATGTGACACTTCTCTTACTTTGTGAGAGCCTGAATGTTGAAGATGAATACTCTGCAACATTTTTTCCCCCTCCCCTTCTAGTCTTAGGATATTGCCACATCACCAGAACACAGGAGGCTTCTTTGTGGCTGTGTTAATAAAAAAATCTCCAATGCCATGGAATAAACGCCAGCCTAAGGTAACATCTTATTAAAAGTTAACATTTTAGTTCTTTTAAAAGATTTCTGGAATTTTTTTGAAAGCTTAGATAATAAAAAGCATACTAGAACTGTCTTGCCCCTCAGTTATAGTTTGGTGTGTCAGTTAAAAATCAATTCCTAAACTCCTTAAGAAATTTAAAAAAAAAAAAAAAAATCCTTTTAAAATGGAAGGAAAAAGAGAGGTGAGGATTTTGAAATCATAGTAAGCAAGATAAAACTTGAACCTAAAATTAAGGCTTTGAAAGAATTACAGAATTGGATTAGATTGGGTAGCTAAACCTGTCATTTCCTTCAGCTGTGAGTGGTCCCTCTGCTGAAGGCTTTGCTGTTGTATGTAAGCCAATTCTGATTTCAGTTTATCTTACTCTGTGGCTGGTTGCTCAGGAGTGAGTCACTAGCAGATTAGTCCAGCAGATCAGCAGCAGGGGCAATGGATGTAGAACTGTTAGGAGCACCATCAGCTTCAGCTGTCTGGCTTTAATCCATTTGTTACAATCCTGTCAACAGGATTTTAAATTGGTTTATTTGATCTGTTAGATTGTTCATATCTTTGAGAGAAACGTCTGTGAATCCCTTTTAGCTGTTTTCATTTATTTGATTTACTTCATTAGAACACATTATGAGTAAAATGTATCTTGGCAGTAAGGAGAAAGCATTTTTATTCAGAAGCAAGCACCATCCAAATAGTTTATGGTGTTCTAAGTTTGATGTTGTAGCACTCTTACAGAAAGCATGCAGCAGCAGGATGTGTGTGTCACTTCGAGTGCTAGGAGGAAAGCAGCAGATCCTGACTTAAAATAATCTGTGAGTGCTTGAATATGATTTTGTAAATGGTACAAAACGTCTTTCTTGGATATTTGCTAGGAAATTGTCCAGATCAGTACTAGAGGAAAATGCAATTTATAATGGTATCTTGGTTTAGTAATCAGATTAACTCCCTAAATGGATCTGTTTAAGCACTTGCATACAAATTAATACAAATTAAGCACATGCAGAGAGAAAACGTAGGTACTTTTTGTTACAACTTAGATACTACTTTTGCTTTGTTGAAAATACTACAATTTGAAATAGGTTCATCAGAAATTACCACAAAGAACAGGAGATACTGAAGTGACAGCAGCTAATTCAGATAATGGTTCTGAATGTATTACTGAAGAACCAACAGTTGCTGAAAATGAAGAGTCTAAGAAAATGCAAGAATTACAGAATTCAGACACTGAGCAAAGCAAGAAGGAAGGAGTATGTGGGTAAGAGACCATATCTAAATGTTTATCCTATGACAGTTTTATAATTGCTGAGTATTTTATAGTTCTTCTGTTACTGGACTCATTTAGAAGTCAAACAAGAAGAATTAATGAATTTGCTCAGTTGTCCTACATTTCCACATTACCTGTCTGTATTTCAGCAAGTTAGGAAGATAACCACTTTTCTTATTAGCATTGATAAGTCTGTTAAGGAAAAACTCTTTTCTTGTCTGTTAAGGAAAAAAACTACTTTAAGAAGTTAACCTTTGGAAGATCTTTACTGTCTTCGCAATTACTCCCTCAGAAATCTCTGTTTACTTGTTTTTGTGGTTTCTGTTTTCAAGCACTGCTTTCACTTCCTCATTCTAGGAAGTTAAGTTGTGGGTAGTGTTGTCTTAGCGAAGCACAGGAGAATGTCAGTATTCTGTTTGGCGTACTATCATTACCATAAGGCAAGCGTTGACTAAATGAACTGAATGTACTGATTTTAAACCTAGTACTTTTACTAAAATTGACAACACAATGGTATTTTCTGTTTAGACCACCACCATCTAAAAAAATGAAGTTGTTCGGTTTTAAAGAAGACCCTTTTGTATTTCTCCCTGAAGATGATCCATTGTTCCTTCCTATCCAGTAAGAAAAAAATGTTTCTGTTTTGGCAGTAAGATTCATAGTGGTTTAGGAATATTAATAGTTCAGTTCATCACAAAAGATGGGTCTATTTAGTCATACATAAAATGTTTTCCCTAACTTTGCATCAGGTGTCCCTCTCATCAACACTTAAACTCTCCTTCAATGAAAATAGCCAACTATAGTTTGCACTGGAAATTTTTGAGTGTATCTTAGTGTCTGTGACAGCTTGTCTTTTCTGCTGTCATGTATTTTAGTCTGATCTGTGTGTTTTGGAGCCAAAGCGTTAAGTGCTGCAGAGATAACTCAAGGGAATGGGCTGATCCATGCATTTTAAGTACGTAATTTCATTGTTCAGTTAATCAAAACAAGTATTATTGCCACAGGAAGTTCTATGCATTGGACCCATCATTTCCCAAGATGAATTTACTAACTCGAACTCAAGAAGGAAAGAAGAGACAGCTGTACATGGTTTCTAAGGAGCTAAGGAATGTGCTTCTGAACAACAGTGAGAAGATGAAGGTACGATTCATCTCTTCAGGTTTTCAAAGCAGAGGTCAGAAGCATCAGTGGATATCTTCTTGAACTTTGACAAGCTTATTGATTATATAGAGGGTTAGCCCTCTGATAGGTCTTTTTGTTTTTAGTCTGAATGAACGTTATCACAGAATCATTCAGGTTGGAAAAGACCCTTGGGATCATCGAGTCCAACCATCAGCCCTACTCTACAAAGTTCTCCCCTGCACCATATCCCCCAACATCTCATCCAAACAACCCTTAAACACATCCAGGGGTGGTGACTCCACCACCTCCCTGGGCAGCCTATTCCACTGACCACTCTTTCTGTGAAAAATTTTTTCCTCGTGTCCAGTCTGAACCTCCCCTGTTGCAGTTCCTTTCTATAACTTCTCTGTTAAAGGCATGAGGAGTTGTCTCTGAGAGGTAAATAACAGTCCCCAAAATTAAAATCTGTATGTTTTTTGGCAGATGGAAGGGAATTTGAAAGGAGAGGAAGGGAATATATAACTGCTCTCTGTGTACCAGCATTTTTATGTGGTCTTGAGGTACCTTCACAAGTTTACATTGACACCGTTGTATTTATGAGCCCCTTAATTATAAAAGTATTATTAACAGCTTCAAAAGCCTGCCAAAAATAACAGATAACTTCAGCTGAATTATTCATCTGGCTGTGTTATTTGGAGATATTGACTCAAAGTAATTTCAACTGAACATTTTGAAAAATTTTGTTAAATTTTGTTAAATTGAATGATAATGGGATAAAAAGTAGTTTTTGTGAATTACACAGAAATTATTTATTTTTGTTTATATGACTCCCTATGGAAAATGCCTTGTAAATGCTAAAGATTTATCTTAAAATTCATTGAATAATTTTAAGTTCAAATGAGGACATCTAGTCCAGCTGCCCTCCTGCCCCAAGCAGAGCTAACTTCAAAGCTAGATCAGATACAGTTTGGGGCCTTGCCCAGTCAAATCTTGAAAATTTCCAAGGATATTCACTATATCTTTGCAACAGATCTTTGAGATGAATAAATAATTATCCTTTTATCCCACATCCAGGAAATGGCTACGTAATTGACAAAATTTTAAGAAACTTATGTGTTATATTAGGCAGGGAGACTTCGGGTACCACAAAGGATATAGTGTCCAGAGTCCTAATACTAAGCACCTGTGCATTTTTAAAATCCCATCCTTGATTGTCTTTCTCAGAATCACCATGAAAATTCTTATTCAAACTAAAATTAAAATTAGATCTTAATAGTTCATTGCCCTCACTTTAAGACTGCCACTTCCTCGCAGTGTTCTGTTTTCAACATGGAAAGGAATAAAAGGTGTCTGTGTTGAGAGAGAACTATGTTTTGATAGTGGGAATTGCTTTTTTCCCTTGAATGAATTTTCACACAAGTTTAATTCAGTGTCCAGTGCAGAGGAACAAACATTATGGCACAATTATCCCTTCTTCCTCCTCTTAGTCAAACAGTTGAGGAAAACCAAAGTTGAGAGTGGTTATTTAGAATTTATACTCCTTAATGATGCTTATTGGCTTTGCTGTTTGCAGGTTATTAACACAGGGATAAAAGTCTGGTCTCGCAACAGTGATGGTGAACAGTTTGGATGTGCATTCAGATTAGCACAAGAGGTAATTACACAGCATCATATTTTTAAAGGAGACACTAGTTTTCTCTAAAGTCAACAGAACAGCTGGCATTAACTTTGTCAGATTAATGACAATTTGCGTTTTCAGTATGTTTAAAGCCTGAAAATTGTTTTCCTGGTATTAGCTAAAGGACATACTGTTTTTAACATTTTTACTTCAAAAAGTAGAGATTGCATTTTGAAATAATTATATTTATTTATTAAACAGGGCATTTATACTCTGTATCCATTCATTCATGCAAGGATTATAAATGTCTGCATAGAAGATGTTAAAATTCTGCTAACGCAGGAAAATCCATTCTTAAGTAAATTTAGCAGTGAAACACAGAAGAAAGTCAAAGACATGGGTAAGCCTTCTCATTTACGCTATGATGATTATTACAAAGTATGCAGACGACTGTGACAATCATGTCTTATGAACTGTGTTTGTTACATTTAGTCAGAGTCTTTATCTTAAATGTACTTATTAACAGAGTAAGTATTACTGAAAAAACAGTGTGCTACTAGAAACTGTACTACTTTCTGATCACAGCCTTTAAGGTTTATGAACTCCAGAGAACAGAAGAGTTGCCAAACTTCTCATTTCTGTGAAGCAGTGCAGTGAGGCAGCATTTAAAATATCTGATGAACAAAGAGTTTATAAATGCTATGGATCTTTATATCTGTTAGTGCTCCAGCTGAAACTGTTTGTCATCTGCAGTTGTTTGTCATTATTTTACATATCAGATACAGTTATTCAGATTTGATTTTCTTAAATATGGGGAGCAATGTCTACTGAGATTAAACTTTTTTTTTCCTTTGTGCTGGATGTTTAAAGAAATGAAGACTGGTTTTTGGTCTTAAGTAGAAGTTCTTTGATAGATTCACTGAATGAATTAATCCACTGTGTGGTTTTGTGTTTTAATTTGTTTGTTTGGGGTTTGGGAGAGAGCAGGGTTGGCAGTTGCTTTTGCAACTATATAAATACTTTGCTCTGGGAAAAACAAAACAAAACCACAAACAAACAAAACCCCCCCAACCTGATATTGTCTATAGTTTACTGTACTGATGTAGATAACTGCTAACTAGCTTATGCTGTGTGGCTGTCCAAAAATTTGTTTTCTTGAACTTTTTCAAATTGCAGTCATTTTAACATTGTACCAAGTAACACATCTGCTTTTTGGTTTTGTTCTCCCACTCCCCTTCCCTGTAGCAATGGGAAGTATAGTTCTGAAGTACGACCCAGACCCTGAGTAAGTAGATATGTTGTCTTTCATTTACACAGTTTTAAAACTTAGAGAATTTATTTTCAGTCAACAAAACCAGAAGTGGAGGCACAGAGATGCAGTGAGGTTAACAGTAAAGCCAGATAGGATACAAAGAATATAACAGGGAAAGAAGTTACCTTACCTTTGTATTCTTAAAACAATTGTAGGATTGAGCTTTATAAAGGAGAGCTAGTAGTTCTGCCAGAGGTCCACAGTATCATTCATTGCATGTGACATTTTTGTTTACTTTACCCATGAATCCAGTGTTTGGAATAGAAATAGTTAAACTTTTCATTTTTGTTGACCAAGTTCTTGAGAACTTTTGAAATGTAAACTTTCATCTCACTGTTGCTTATATTAGTTTTGAAACCAGAGCCAGAAAATTATTGTGGCTGTTGCAGAAATTTCATAGCATTAAGCTTTATTTTTTTTGCTTGCGTACTTGTAGACAAACGGGTACCTGTTTAAATACTAAAGTAAAGACCAAAGTACTTGCATCTTCTATGAATAGTTATAAAATACATTCACTACTAAAGACTGTGCACTTACTTATCAGGGTATGGCTATAAAATTAAGTTTTGAAGATTAACTTTCTCAGAGTTTACTGAATGTAACTGCTTGTTTGTAGAAAACCTGATGATCTTCAGTGTCCCATAGTGCTGTGTGGTTGGCAAGGAAAGACATCACTCCGTGCCTTTGTGCCCAAGAATGAGAGACTTCATTACCTGAGGATGATGGGAGTTGAAGTGTTCAAAGCAAAGAGGAAAGAGGAGGAATCGGAAAGTAAAACAGAGGAAGAAGTTCAACATAGGCTGGCACAAACAGAGGAGGGAATGGATGTGGAAGATAAAGAACATGATTTAGTCACAAAAATGGAAGCAGAAACAGGTGAAGAATCTTCCCACAGTCCTGTGGAAAGCAGTGCTATGGAAGTGGAAAATAAAATGGAGGATTTAGATCAATCTAGTAAAAATGCCAACAATCATGTAAGCCAGGAAAGCAAAGACATAGATACGAGTAATGTGAAAGCTTAGGCTTCTTTCTCTATTAACTTGGCAGCTTCCACGAGACTCACATCCAGACTTTTGCTTTTATCATGGAAGTGTATTTTAACATTTCGGTTGGAATGGGATGTTCTTAAAGCTTCACCTATTTTATTTTTTAAGTGAAAACTATAAAGAGATTTCTCTTCAGATGTGTCGTCTTTTTACCACTTTAAGCTCTGTATTGCTGGTGGGTTTGTGTGTCTGTTGCTGGCAATGGACCATGCACCAGTAAAATCTAAAGCTCATATTTGAAATGGAATAGTGGTATGTTCAAATGAACTGACTGTGTAACTGGTCAAGAATTCCTTCAGAAGAAAAAACTGGCATTTCATTCCAAAGCCTGTAAGTTCTAGAAAAACATTTTTTTTCTCTTAAGATTGCTTACCCCACCTACCACCTAATCTGATTACTACTTACACAGCTTCTTTAATGGATAAGGGAATCAGTTCAGCTATCCATACAAATGCACATACAGGATATCTTAATAACAATGTGGTTAACATTTATTCAAAATAAAACCATGCACAGCATCCTGGAAAAAAATCAACAATGCAGAATGCATTTTGCCAGAGAATGATGTCTGAGATTCTTCTTCAGTGATGAATTGCTTGACAGGCACAGCTAGTAATTGTCATTAACTAGATCTTCAGGTATGCCGAGCATGCCTCAAACTCCTATCTTGAAATACGCCTTTTTAAGAGTCTGTGACTGTCCCTCTAATCTACTGTGGTTATCTGTTTCTCTGTCATTTCTTCAAGTGGGAGTAATCTCTAATGTCTGCAAGATACTTCTTTATAGCTGAAACAATAATTTAAAAAAAGTGTGGTGGTATATATATTATTGCTTAGTAGATGTTTAAAAAAAATTTATTTGGGTCTGAAAGGGTAATTAACTTAATCTGTTTTTTTAAAAAAAAAATAGTTGACTACCTCAGGAACTTATAAATTCCATCCTTTGTGGCTTAGTTTCAGCAATACTCTTTGTACTTGTATCAAATTAACCTGAAAGTGACCAGTGGTACAAGGTATTGGCCTCCACTAGGACCATGGTGATGCAAATACTTGTGTTGCTTGTCAAGCTAAATTTTACCATGCGTATTTTTACTGATGAAGTCCTTATGTGGCTTGGATCCATTTGCTGTACCTTGCTACAACAGATTTTCCGATGCCTGACCTTGAACTACTTCATCAGAGAGAGTATTCTTGAGGGAGAGATGTAAAAGTGAAATAGTGCCATGTCCTCTGATAAGATATTAGTCTCTGCAGTGAAGAACCATTGACAGGACTCATTTTCCTCTTGAGAGTCTGAAAAATAGGTTAATAAAAAAATCAGTTCTTGCCCTTGTATTTTGCTAAGGTTTGAGTTTCTTTGAATCAGGGGCTGTGATTGGTCAGGTGCTTTTTTAGCAGCTCCTTAGGCTGAAGAGCAGCATAGCAGAATTTCCTTTTGAATGGAGGTGTAGGGAAAGTATAATTTTTAACTCTTAAAGTACATGAGAAAAAAAATTATATCAGCTGGTAAGTTTAAGCATGAAACTTAACATTGGTTCTTTGCATTTATTCTGACATATTGGGCATTTGAAATGAAGGGTGGAATACCAGTGTCACTTTTAAGTCCTCATCACCATCAGTCTGCAGCACTCAACCCTGAAGATGGCTGATTTTAATCCATCTAATCTTTTATGCTCTGATGATCTCCATAAATTATCAGAAGGTCGTTAAAACTTCTGTGAAGAAACCAGAATTTGTTTCAGATTGTGGTTGCCGTTACTCTATCTACTGATATCCCTGAGCAATAGTTTAAGCTTCGTTTCAGTCAGTGACTCTGCTAAGAATACAAGTTTATGACAAGTTAAGCTGATAAGAATACTTGTTGATACAGACAATCCAGACAATTAAATTGGCAAAAAGCTCACTGTACAGCAAATGAACACTCCAGATCATTTTTTTGGACTGAGTTTACTACTGACAGACTGAGAGTAGAAAGCTTTTATCTGGGAGCTAAAGAAAAGTAGGTTCTTGGATCATAAACTGACTGAAATTGGGTTTAACAGACATGTAATAGAATAAGAGCCCACATCTGCATCATTTTAAATCCTTGTGAGTAGCCCCATTTTCATGCATTATCTTTGAAATTTTGCTTTGCCTATGGGTTTTTGGAGGTTTTTTTTCATATCAAGTGCAAGTGGGAGATTTCAGCCAAGAAACTGGGAGTCTGATCTTGTGCTGATCAGCATTTTTACTCTGTGTCAGAAAGCCCACAGATACTGCAGTTTGGGGATTTTTTTTTTTTTTTTAAATGCTGCAGGTGTCACCAGTGGCTCTGTCCCAGTTACTCTTGCCTTGATTGTCAAAAGGAAGATGCCCAAAATTCTAGGTAGTGGCTGAAAACACTGTCCTAGCTTCCCAGGCTGGGGGCCTGATGAAACAGAGTGTGTTTTGTTTGTCTGTCTCTGAGTTATGTGCCACTGCAGCTCTGACGGTCAGGCGGCTGAACCTCTGCTTGGGTGGTTTTGAATGTGGGTTGGTGCAAATAATTTCAAAGGAAGATGAAAGAGAAGTGATGTGCAATTGTGTTAAGTTTAAAACTGAAAGTCTTAAAAATCACTCGGTTTGAAATTCACAAAGTCCAGCCATGTAAGCAGTTCCTATTAAATGTTCTGAGATGTCTCTAGTTAATGTTGCTGGTTTTTAGAAACACAGGACTGTAGATATTTGCATTGGGTGGGGGGGTTTATATGTGATAGAGGTGAAATAGGAAAAAAATTCCTGCATCTAAATGAAAAGTCTGTTTATGCTCTGCTTAGGCATGCCCTCGGGAGAAGCTGCTGGAGCCTTCAGAAAATAATGTGTTGACTGAAAAACCTAGAAAGAAGAGGAGGGAAAACACCACATGGGATATTCCTTTGTAGCTTTTTCTTAAGTATTTACCTAATGTTAGTCATTGCTTTGGAAGTTTGTTAGAACTTTCATACTTCAGTTTGCTGCAAAATTTATATACCGTAATCCGGTGCCACTGGGGTGGGGTGGGTTTTTTTTCTTAAATGTCTGAATCCCATTAAAAGTCAGTGAGACTTCTCAAAGTATACAGATCCCTTGAAAAGTTTCTGCCTGTAAACTTCAAATTTAGGCTTAGCAATAAAAGAAAGCAATTTAGCTTTCTGTTACAACCCTGATCTGAGACTGCAGTGAAGGGAGATAATTTCAAGTGGGAAAACTCCAGCCCGGAAAACAAGGGGCGGTGTGCTCGTGCTGCCTCGCTGCCAGAGCTGAGCTCGGCACACGGTCTTGCCCTGCTGTCTCTCCAGGACAAGTCTTGTAAACAACCCCAGCAAAGCAGCACGGATACAACAGCAGTTCTGTTATTCCCAACAAACATCCTGATAAAGTCGGCTGGCGCTCCCGTAGCACCACGTTTCTGCTGCTCCACTTTGCAGCTGGCTTTCAGGAAAGTCAAGTCGGCACGCGGCATGGGGGGACCTGCGGCCAGCACAGGGGTGCGAGGCACCTTGCCGCCACCCCAAGCACCGGCAGCAGCCCGTTGCCAAGGGACGGAGGGCAGCGCGGTGTTGTGCGTACTCTCGAGGTGCAGTGTTGGTCACAGGGTGTCCATACCTCTCACTCTGGCTGGGTCTTCCACGCCTGCCACTGATCCTTATATCAAGGTTGTATTTAGTTATTATTTAATTTGTTGCTCTGTGTTTCTTAAACAGACCTGAGTATTGTTTTTTGACTAAAATCTGTTTTCCTCCTTATGGTCTGGCTGCTTGTGTTAAGGTTTAAGTTTCTTACTTCTGCACTTGGTATTTCTATTCAGCTACATTTAAGCAGGCCGTTGACTACATAGGTATTTACCTATAATCCTTCCTTTGTCTTTAAGTGAGTTACCGATGCATGGCTTTGGCAGGATGGGTAACTCCAGGCACTCTGTCGCCAAACCATCCCTTGGGAACATACCTGTGCGCTCCTGCCTCACCTCTATACCTGTTTATATTTCTGATGCTTTGCATTTTCCATGTCCGTTTTCCATTTGTGATCCCTTGAAATTATTAACTCCTCCCCACTCTTCTTTTTGCGTAGCTCAAAGGCTTTCAGGTCTGTTAGCAATGGACTTTTGCCTGTTACCTAAAGGGAAAACCAATACAAACAGTGACCAAAACAATTCTTAGAATTTATATAAGAACAGGGCAAATGTACAGTGATCCTTGCCCAGAATATTCTCCCCGACTCCAGAGGTTTCTTGGACCAGAAATGTTGTGTTTGGGTTTAATGGTCATTTGTGTTTTTCTCCTCTGTTAATTTGCTAATTGCTCCCTGAGACCATGTGAACTTTTAGCACTTATCCTGTGGCAGGGAGCCCTGAGATCTTACCTGTTGTTGAAGTATTACCCCTTTTGGTTATTTAGGCTCCTAATAGCTTTGTTAGATGATCCCCACTTCTTGCACTGGAAGAGAAAATCAGCAGCTGATGGCTGACTAGTTTCTTCAGGACACTTGTGATTTTACTGTCGTCATATCCCTTATTCCTTTTTTCCAAGCTGAAGAGTCCTAGCTTACTTGTTTGTTCCCTGTATGGAGACTACTCCAAACTTTTCATCATCTTTATCAAATGTTTTGGTCTTTTTGCAGTTTTTACATAATTTTCCAGGTGGGGGAACCTGAACTGCACATGATGCTTAGGATGTGGCGTTTGTGCAAGTGTGTGCCCTCTGTTCTGTCCTCCAGTTTTCTGGTTGGTGTTTTTTAATGCTACTGAATACCAAGCTGATATTTCAGTGGAATTGCCTGTTATAACCTCAATATTATGTCTTGAGCAGCAATTGAGAACCTGTTGGTTTACATGTGATGTTAGCATTATTTTTCTCCTCATAAATCACTTTTATCTCTCTTGAGTTTCATTTGCTGTTTTATCACCCAGTTGCTCAGTCTTGTAAGGTCCTTCTGCAGCTCTTTGTAGCTGGACCTAAACCAATAGCTACTTGTTGAATTGTATCCTGCCCAGAGTAGTTTTCTGGAAGTCTGCAGATCCTTGGCAGCTCTGAAGGGATCCTGAGCTAGTTTCATTATGACAAGGTCATAGGAGAGGAATTTCACATCAAAATGCTGATGAGCAGGATGACCAAGCACCAAAGAGAGTTTTAAAATTTTTAAAATATAAGTATCTGTCCACAAAATACTGTCATAGAATGCTTTTCATATGGAAAATACCAGCTTACTAGAGGGAAAAAAAAGTGCCCTTAGGAACACAGCAGTCAGACTCCTGGCAGGCTCCCCTGAATCTTTTCCAGGGCTCCTCAACCCAGAAATCTCTGAGAGACTTTTAAGAACTGCCCCCAGAACTCATCTCCTGTGGCTTCTTGGGCTTCAAATTCACCATCTTGTACAACAAGGTGATATCCTGAACATTATATTATCAGGATTTCTTGCCCTTGTAGGTCTGAATGTCTCCCTGGCCAGCTGTCAGTCTGGTACACTGTCCAGCTGTCTGCTCCTGTCTTCAGCTGACAATCTAGGGCGGTGAAGAGGGAGTTGGGGAGAGAGCCTGAAATACTGAAAACGTCTGTTTCAGATGTTGCAAGTGGATTTTTAAAGCTATTTTACCCGGTGAAAAACTTTGCATTTTCAACTCTTCATCCTTCATTGTCTGAATTTTTACAAATGCAAATTATCCCGGGGAATGAAATTCCAGGTCCTGCACACTAGGAGACAGCATTGTGAACCTAATGCTGTTATAACATGGTAGCATCTCCCAATAAGAAATACAAATGTAATGACAACCAGCATCATTAAAACTGAAATTAAACTTTTTTTGAAACTCACTTCCTAATGTATCAGCATATGATTAGTTTTTTCACCCAAAGAAAAAGGCAGAAGGGGGAGAAGGGAGGACAGAACAGAAATGGCTCATTAACACCCATGGTGCTGGATGCATATATATAGGATGTAAAGCCAGGTGGTGGTTAACTTAAATGATTCAGGGTGACCTCGCTGAAGGATGGTTCTCAGCAGCTTAATTTTGAAATGTTACAGGAATTGTATGTTCAATTAGGCAGCCTTGTAGGTTCCATGTACCATGGAGAGGTGAACCTGTCTGAGCTTGCAGATGAAGGCTGGCTACAGACAGCAGCTGAGGACAGCACGTGAGGAGTCAGTCACTGAGAGTTTTTCTGATCACAGAAACATAAGGATTTAGGTCAGAAGGGGTGTCTGGAGGTCACCTAGTCCAAACCCCTAGTCAGAGTAGGGCTACCTGCAAGGTTTGCTTGCAAACTCAGTTTGCTCTGAGTTTTGTCCAGATCAGTCTTGAAAATCTTTAAGGATGACACTTGCACCACCTCTCTGGACGAGCTCTTCTAATCCTTAACCATTCTGTGGGGAAGAATTTTTTCCATATGTGCAGTTGGAGTTTTCCCTGCTGCAACTTTGGCCTGTTGCCTGTTGTCCTATCACTGTGCCCCCTTGAGAAAAGTTTGCCTCCATCTTGTCTGAAACCACCTCTTAAAGCGCTGGAGAGTGCAGCCGAAACCCCCTTAACAATCTTCTCTAGGGTACACGAGCCCAGTGCTCTCCTCCCCTCCTCATTCATCATACACTGCAGCCTCCTACCCATCTTGGTGGGCCTTTACTGGTGGGCTTCTCCAGTTTGTTGGCAGATCTTCTAATGGGAGACCTACACTGGACACAGTAAGTACTTCAGATACAGCCTCACAAGCAACAAGTAGTGGGGAATAATCACTACCCTCCAACACCTGGCTACCTCATGACTGGTTTAAATTTCAAGAATTTTATGCTGCTGCATTTATTCTGGAATATTCTATGTGATTTTTTTGTGCCTCGTAATTTCATTTTCATATTCTGATTTTTCAAATTGCTTTTTTCTTGATGACAGAAAAAAATCTGTGCAGCTGTGCAAAATGTACCAATTTACTGAACAAGAAGATACAACTTTGTGCAAAATTCTCTTGAATACAAAAGAAAATAAAATTAAATGCAAAGATTTTTCAATAATCATTGCTTATGACAATGTAAATTATTTTGAATGATGATTTAAAAAACCATCATATTTAATGCGTGGATCATCTTTAATGCAAAGATACATAACCTTCTCTTCTGACTTAAAATATGTACCCCTAAATGCAGAAAGGGACTGGAACTCGTGGGAATGCCTCATGATCTCCACTCAGTGGACCAATAAATTCTAGAAATATGGGCTGTGGAGGTAGAAAACATGTTTCTCAGCTCTGCCTGCAGTACAGAATGGAGCCAAAGACCGTGACTGCATCGTGGTAAAAAAAAGGAACAGCCAGAAGCTCCTGGCTTTGTCCACTGCCTACACACGTATGTCCTGCAGGCAAAAAGGGTTCCAGTGCTTTGAGTCTTGCTGTCTGGGTTGGTGTATAATGGATCTGCTCTTGGGGACAATCTCAAAGTACTAGTTAAACAGCAGGGCAAGCAGCTTCTCATCCACTCACCTGAAGTCCTGTCTGCATTTCTGAGGGGGGGCTCTCCACCTTAGCTTGAAATACTCTTAAACCTGCAGGTTAGGATTTTAGATAATGGAGTTTCTGATCCCAGGGAAGGTTGAATCCGACCAACTTCTTTTCCCCTCCTAGAAAAAACAAAAAACAAAAAACCCAAAAAGCACCCAAAAACTCACCAAAAACCAAACCTGAAAGAGTAACTGTGATAGAAGGATGGATGAAAGACAATGTGTTTTCTTAGGTTTGGTCTGTTGCTAAGAGGCCTCTAGATAGGTGGTCACAGTATGTGCACCATGTGCTATATATAAATCCATGAAAATGCTAACAGTTCTCTCTGTTTGCAACAAGCTGACCACCACACTGACAAAAAAAGCTCTCTAAACTGCAGAGGAAGAGATTTTACTTTTTTGAGCCGTCACCTTCTCCCACAGATAACAGCTGGAGCTGGGTGTTAGTGGCCCATAACCAGATACCCACCTTTTCTGAAGAAACCTCCCTCTGTCTTCTGTAATGTCATTTCTTAGTGCTTGTAGGATCTTAAGCATGAATCCACAGAAACCGTGAGGCAACACCTTCTTCCTGAATGGCTGTTTACAAGGACAAAACCCCCCCAACTCCTCACTTTCCAAAATGGTTGAACATTGCTACTTTTCTTGTGCAACTTTAATTGTTCCTGTGGACATTTTAACACCACCTCGAGTTTTGCAGCCTTGGTCAGTCTGTTGTCTGTTTTTAAATCTGTCATTTGCATAGGCCCAGACTTTATGGTGTTTATAGTAAACTTATTATATATGTTTCTATATCCTATCATTTCCAAGCTTTGAATCTGAGGGGTTTTTTAAAAGTGTAGAGGGACAGGTGAACTCAGCTGATCTGAAGTGGTCTACACGTTAGAGATATATGTTGGTTTACACCTTAGTAATATATTTTCATGGCAGGGCAGGGGAGTTTAAATTGATTGCTGCAAAATCAGACTGGGTTATCTGGATTTGTATTTTTTATTGTTATGGTAAAAATAATTTACAGCTTGTGAAAGGTGCCAGATTGTCAGCCTTGAAACTAAGCTGATTGTTCCATTATTTCCCAGCTCCTCACTTTCAGCCTTTCAAAGACATCTGCTCTTTTCTAATCTCCCGTAGCTCAGTTTTTCAGATAACTGCTAAGGCTTCTGAGACAGTGAGAGCCACTTCTCTAGGTATCCTTAGATGATGCTTATCAGGTTTGTCTAATTTGAAGATGTCTAATTTATTTCATTAAATCAAACTTATTTCATTACTCTCTTTCTTTCTCTGGTCCCTGAGACTTTTTCGTTGATATTATGTGCATGAACAGCCTCATCTTTTTAAAGGGCTAGTTCATCTTTTTAGAAACATTAATTACTGTTTAGAGAGGACAGACTGAAAAGAAGTAATAGGCAATCCAGCTTGAAATCATCTGCCGATTCCTTTCCCTTGAATATATTTATCAGTGTTTTCTTTGGGCTATTCAGCAAGGTAAGAACAAACCGCAGAGAATGATTTCTTGTTATCCTGTAATTCTCTTTCTAAATTGAATCTCATTTTGCACGTATTTCTTCCTTACATGCATGTATTCCTTCATATTCACTTTAGGAAACAGAAAAAGTTTTCACTCTTTTTATGAGTCCCTTTTCCACTTAAAAGTCCCCCAGTGAAGGACCACCAACACGGTTAGGAGGCTGGAGCCCATGCCCTGTGAGGAGAGGCTGTGAGAAATGGGTTTGTTGAGCCTGGAGAAGAAATGGTAGGTGAGATCTAATTGTTATCACCCAGTAAATAACAGGTGGTGACAAAAAAGACAAAGCCACTTCTCAGGGCAAAGTGATGGGGCTCACAGCAAAGGATACAAGATGCACAAGGGACACTCCAGTTAAACATGAGGGAAAAATTATTCCCCACAAGAGGAATTGAGCACTGGGATGGGTTGCCCAGGGAGGTGGTGGATCTCCATCCTTGGAGATCTTCAAAACTTGACAAAGTGAGGCCCTGAGCAAGCTGATCTAGCCAGGAAGCTAGCCTTGCTTTGTGCAGGGAGTTGCACCAGCTAACCTCCAGAGCTGATTCCAACCTTAGTTTTTTTCTGATTCTAAGATCACTCCCCCAGTGAATGCCTTCAGCAATGTATAGACACTTGCAGCCCCCTGAGACTCTTCCGCTCAATATACCTTCAGCCACCCACTGGCTATTCAGACATCAAGGTTTTGCATTTAGCAATTAGGGAGGCATGTGCACATGTTTAACTCAAGTCAAACCAGAGTGCAATGGTTTATCACAGTCACTGGATCCCCTACTATGTACAGTAGTTTAGTGTTGTTAGTGCTATTCATTCACTGTAATTCAAGTTAATTCAGTGGAATCTGCCAAAATGCAGTAGAAATAACTTTATTGTTAGTTCAACTATGTCATAAATCAAGAGGATAAAAGATGACTGAGTTGAAACTGTTGATGAAATTGTTATGTTGCTTTGCTGTGGTAGAAGCCTTGGCTTTCTCTATCACCACACCATACTGTTCCTTCAGTAACACTACAGAAGGTACGAGGCTGGTGAATTGTGTCCTGTGTTTCAAAATGCTGCATTCCTAAGTGAAGGAAGCTGCGGTACATGAGTAATGTGAGGCATCTACAGATCTGAATTGTTCCTATTTTCATTATGTCATATGTTCAGCTGTAAATGTTACGTTGTCTCTAAAGGCAGAGGATGAATTGTACATAACAACTATGAAGTTCAGGCAGAAAAGGCAGATCTGAGCAATTTTAGAACATTTTCATTTCCTGGGAAAAAAAAAAAAAAAAACAACCCACACAAAAACAACCCTGAAATGAGGGCAGGATTATCTGGTTCCTAGACAGCACAGTAAAGTCCATGTTCCCTTTGACTTTGAGAGATGGCCATCCACCCAAAGGAACGCCACTGTGCTCGGGCCTGAGCTTTGGAATTACAGTATGTTTCAAGGAGGTTGGAAAGATCCTCTCTAGGGAAGAAATACTGATGGAAGGTGTTGATAGCAAGCGTTTGCTTTGTTCTAGATGACTCATGAGACCATCTCACAAACAAATTGTCTGTGCAGAGAAGTAATACATGTGTGTGCTGATGGGCCTCCAGTAGGTCCCATGATGTCAACCAGTCCCCTGGAGATGTTTCCGATGCTCTGGAACATCTCAAAGACAGTTGGAGATGACATTAAGGCAACTGAATCTTATTTCCCTGTGGGTGAGACTTCAGTGTTTGGGTAACATCAGAAGCAATTCAGTTAATTTGTGTTTGTTTTCTTAAAAAGTTCGATTTTTAGCAAAGCCTTTTCAAGGAACACTGGTATGCCTTGCACTGGAAGAAGAGGCGAGCTAAAGAAAAACCTAGAAAAAGTGTGTCAAATAACAAAAGCAGTTATCACAACTGTCAATTTATTTGCTTCCTGTGGAGAGCCCAGTTATTTTGCTTTTCACATCCAAATAGGATTTGACTTCACATCCAGTGTTTGGGAAAACTCACAGAACACCTCACTCAGAACTCTCAAATAAGAACTAACTCTTAAATGTTTTCTGTGACAAATTGCAACAGGTCATGGAAGTTACATGCTTTATTAAGAATTGATGTAATACAAAAGGGTTTGTGGGGTTAAAATATTATTAAATCTCTGATCATGCTTTTGTAGAGACTGTGCTGTTCCCTCTGAGAAGAAATAGGAGGCATAATGTAATACTAATGGTAAAAATTATTTTTTTTTCTGAGGACTCTGAGCACAGGGCAGAGCATTAGCATTTTGCACTCCAGTCTGTCTTGGTACAGTGCTGTGATAACAGGGTAATGCTGTTGACCTTTGTGAACTACACTGAAAGGAGAGCTGAACTCAGCCCAATTCTTTCCTGAAGTTCATGGAAAAGCACATTAAATCAGATTTAATCTGAAAAGGTAAACACCATGAAACAGGGTATTTTCCCTGATATATTCTTTGTAGCATGCCAGCTGTCTACAAAAAGCTGATGTAATTTTCCATCTCTCTAGATTAATTTCCGGGCTATGCTCTGAGGCAAACAAGGCTGTGTTTCAAATCAACTCTGTCCACTAAACCAAGAATGCAGGACCATGGGAACAGTAGAACAAGTTGGGTTGGAAGGGACTTGAGGAAGTTGTGCAGTGCAGCCCCCTGCACCACAAAGGGTGGAGAGTCCAGGTGGGTCTTGGGAACGTTCCAGGGTGGAGGTCCACTGCCTCTCTGGGCAACTGCTCCAGTGCTTACCCACTCCTGCAGGGAAGGCATTCAGCAAAATGTAATTAAACAAAAGTTGGCTGGCCCTTTACACAGCTGTACTAAAATACTGTATTTTCCTGAAATATAGTATATGTATTTAACACACACACAAAAAAGACAGTACATGGGAGAACAGAGAGGTCTCAGTAGGAAATGTGTGATTACCAACAAAATACTGTTGATTTACAGAGAGATTGTACAGAGATTTATACGAATGATACCTTTTGTCAGGCTAACTGCTAAAACTACCAATGGAGGGGCCTTACTGTGCAAAAGTGAACAGCAGATGCTGATCATAAAATGAAGTTAAAAGTCTCAAACAGCTGGTAAGGCTAACACTTGAATGTATGGCTAGTAGCACCAAGCAAAGCTGTCAACTGTTGTTTCCAAGCAAGGTCTGAGGACAGGAGTCTAACAAATGCATCTTGATTACTGGAAATCCACTGTATTTGCCTCCAGACCCCTGTCTGAGCTTGAAGGTCACAGATAGAAAGACTGTCTCTAGCTCTAAAACTGCTCACCCTCTTACGTGTGGAAGGTGTGTGCTAGCAGCAACAAATTGCTCTCACATATGGCACATGTACGAAATGGCCCAGAAACAACCTGTCAAAAGAAGCCGAAGCATATGCAGCCTGTGATAACAGCACCACAAGTTCTCATTATATAAACATTCCTTGAAGGGGGGTGACCTCCTTCAACAAACTGTTCAAAAACACTGTCTCCCTGATCCCTGGAAGGATGTAGGATGGGTCTGCAGAAGCCCAGGATGCTGAAGAAGCACTGCAGAGTGGAGCAGTGTGCATGAGCAATGATTCCTCAGAGGTGGGCAAACAGAACCATTGCAAAAAACGAATAAAAGATGCTTCCTCTGATATACACCCCTGCAGCACTTTCTGGCTTAGGGGAAAAGCTTGTTTGGCCTGACTATGAATATGCTCTTAAATGCTCTGTCTCCTTCTTCTTACGCAGACGTATCCATTCACAAACAGCTCTGTGCTTCCTAGCAGGAAAGTGAAATGAGCTGTGAGTCCCCCAGGGAGGCTGCAAGTGAGAGAAGGAGTCACAGAATCCCAGGTTGGAAGGGATCTCAAGGCTCATCTGGTCCAACCTTTCTGGCAAAATCACAGTCTAGACAAGATGGCCCAGCACCCTGTCCAGCCGAATCTTAAAACTGTCCAGTGTTGGAGAATCCACCACTTCCTTGGGGAGATTATTCCAATGGCTGATTGTTCTCATTGTGAAATATTTTCCTTTTGTATCGAATCAGAATCCCCCCAGGAGTAACTTGCACCCATTACCCCTCTCCTTTTCCATGTCACTCCTTGTAAAAAGGGAGTCTCCATCTTCTTGTAGCCACCCTTTAAATACTAGAACATGGTGGTAAGGTCTCTCCTAAGCCTTCTTTTCTCAAGGCTGAGCAAACCCAGTTCTCTCAGCCTTTCCTCACCTGTCAGGCTTCCCAGCCCCTTGATCATCTTTGGGGCCCTCCTCTGGACCCTCTCCAGCCTGTCCACATTGTTTTTGTATACCAGGGACCAAAACTGAACACAGTATTCCAGGTGTGGCCTGACAAGTGCTGAATAGAGCGGGATAACGACTTCTTTATCTCTGCTGGTGATGTCCTTGTTGATGCAGCCCAGCATACTTCGGCTTTCTTTGCCATCGCAGCACACTGTTCACTCATATTGAGCTTGCTGTTCAACAGGACCCTCAGGTCCTTTTCCACAGAGCTGCTCCCCAGCCAGGGAGATCCCAGTCTGAGAAAGCTTTGAGGAGAAGTGATGAACTGGATGGGAAGTGGGAGGGTAAAGGATAAGCACTAGGAGAAACTTGGTAAGCTGGTGAAGATTGCTGTGAGAAACAGGAATCCTTCAACATGTGGAATAATAAGCAAATGAAGAAATTGCAGATGGCTGTGGATGAGAGGAATATTCAAAGGAATTTGAAGATCAAATATGCAGTGTTAAAAGGAAAAGATGCACCTGGGGCATTGTGTGTATGCATAGCACTAAACCAGTGGCTTTCCAGGGGTGAACAACACATTTAAGCACTGATGCACGTACTGGTTCCAGCTCCTGAGGGAAATGTGTCCACGCAAGAGCTGATCTCTTGAGTGCTTGAAGGGAGCAATTAAGGACATTACTAGCAAGCTACATTATTTCTTATTGTCAGTTGCCTCTGCAGACAATGTTGAAGACAGGCCAGTTCTGGGCTTGGGAGTAATGATCTTATGAGCTGGAAGTACCAGAACAAACTGGTGAACGAAACAGTAGGTACCAATCCAAAACAGCACATAAAAGAGTTCCAACAGACCCAGCTGGTGTGTGTGTTCAGGAGCTTGGAAAGGACATAGACCTGACACTGGAAAGCTGCAAATGAAATGATGTTATAGTATATAACACATCATAAATATTAATGCATACTCTATATTTGATGTTTATTAAATAGGTATACTAAAATTAATTTTATTTATTTAAATTTATGTTAAATGCTTACATTTCATTGTATCTATACCTTATATATTTTATATAATATACTTTAAATGTTATTTTAAAATTTTACTCATATTCTTATAAACGATATGTGTAAGTTAATTACATACACTATATATGCTCTATGTATATTGTTATATATTTAACTCATAGCATATATGCATGTTACTGTATATCTATTCATAGATTATATACTATTAAATTACATAATAGCATAATACCATATTAATATTTTTATGTTTTTATATAATATAAATAGTTCTCCTAGACACTTTTACATATATTGCATTATATATTCTATCTATATAAATATGTATTACATAATGTATAAAAGAATATATATTGCATATTAAAGCATTTAATTTCTCACTGAAACCTGATTTTGTGCTAGAGGGTTAAAGATATGCAAAAATGCTGAGTGTCTGCTTCATCCTGGATTTTTTTTCAGATTAAAAAGAAAAAAAAAAAAAGAAGCAGCTTTCTGGGTGATCCAGAGAATCAAGAGCCAGTAAAACTTGTGCCTGTAGCTGGAAAATAGGTTTAACTGATCATTTGAAATATAAAAAACCCCCCAACAACCAAGAACAGATAAAGGACAATATAATGTAATTAATCATTCAAAAACCTTTGAGGAAGTCCTTTCTTAGCAGCTATAAAAATGCAGAATCTTCTTATGGCTACAAATCTGGCCATGATTCAGAATGATATAGAACTAAGAAATCAATTTTCAGGATGGCAAAATATTAAAAACATCAAAGTGTTTAAAAACACTAAGCTTCGACAATTGATCTGCATAACTTATTAAATACTTGGAAATTTGGAAGGAGGGTGTGAACAGTGAATTAGCAAAATCTGCAGAGGCCACATGGCTATCTGTTTTAGTTAAAACCAGAGAATATTACAATGTTCAAGTCAAGTTGAATGAAGAAGAACCTAGTGAGAGACAAGTAAATGGGGGATACTGTGATGAACAGCCCTGTATAGTGAATACAAAGGAAAGAGCACTGGAGGGAAAAGATAAAACTCTTCAAACATTTTTCTGAATTTTAGAAGGAGAACACCTACAAGGTGGTGATATCTGGGCACCGCTGTTTGCAGCTCAGGTGAGACCTCTGCTTGATGGGTGATTGCAGGTGGATAAAACACTGAGATGTCACGTTGAGAAATGTAACAATTCTTTTATGTGTTTTTGAACTGGTTTTATTTGCTTCTCTCAAATGCAGGCTCCTCTTAGAGGTGCTCATGAGAGAAGAGCCAGCAGTAATGATATTTCAGATAGACCAAGAAAAGATTAATCTCCCAGAGGCTGACTAAGCACTGGAACAGGCTGCCCAGAGAGGTGGTGGGATGTACCCCCTGTGAGATATCCAGGATTCAGGCAGACAACCACATAAGCAACCTGATCTAACCTTGAATTTGGCCTTTTTTGGAGCAAGGGATTGAACAAGATCATCTAATTCTGCATCCTGACTGTCTCATCCAGCTGGACAATTCATTTGCACTGATCTCAATATTTCTATATTATATAAAAAATACAAACCAGATGCCTGTTTCAAATCTTGCCTAGCACAAGATAAACCAGTTGTTTTTCTTGCACTTCATGAACACAGAATGGAATTTGCAAGTAATATTGAAAGATTATGAGATATAATATATAAATATCATCAGGCATTCTTTAGGAAACACCTGTATGTTTATCCAGTATGTTCAGAGTCTTCAAATGCCCTGGCAATAAAGTTACTGACTAGCCTAAAGCTGCCCCACACATAACAATATGAAAACTAAGATTCCTTTTTGATCAGCTTTGAGCATATTGAAGTTTCCAGTGGGATCAGATGCAGTAATAGATAAAATCAGAGTTCACTGCAAGGTGTGAAGATTTGGTCGATGAAAAGCTAGACATCAGCTGGCAATGTGCGCTCACAGCCCAGAAAGCCAACTTTATCCCGGGCTGCATAAAAAGGAGCGTGGCCAGCAGGTCAAGGGAGGTAGTTCTGCCCCCTCTCCTCCACTCTGGTGAGACCCCACCTGCAGTACTGCATCCAGCTCTGGAGCCCTCAGCACAGGAAAGACATGGACTGTTGGAAAGGGTCCAGAGGAGGGCCACAAAAATAACTAGGGGGATGGAACACCTCTCCTAAGAGGACAGGCTGAGAGAGTTGGGGTTGTTCAGCCTGGAGAAGAGAAGGCTCTGGGGAGACCTTATAGTGGCCTTCCAGTACTTAAAGGGGACTACAGGAAAGATGGGGAGGGACTCTTTATCTGGGAGTGTAGTGAAAGGATGAGGGGTAATGTTTCTAAACTGAAAGAGGGTAGATTTAGACTGGATATAAGGAAGAAATTTTTCACAATGAGGGTGATGAAACACTGGAACAGGTTGTCCAGAGAGGTGGTAGATGCCCCATCCCTGGAAACATTCAAGGCCAGGTTGAACATGGCTCTGAGCAACCTGATCTAGTTGAAGATGTCCCTGCTCATGGCAGAGGGGTTGGACTAGATGACCTTTAAAGGTCCCTTCCAACCCAAACCATTCTATGATTACCATCCTTTTCAGTGGATGGTAATCAGCTCCCTGAGGGTATGCACAGGTCTGAGGCAATGCAACAGTGCAAGCATGGTTTGGCATCCTTCAGTCCAACACCCCGGCTGTGGCATGCAGAGCAATCTGAAGAAGTCATTATATCCTCCAAATCAGACATGGGTCCTGTTGAAACCCTGATTTCCACAAGGCTACTTTTCACTTTCTTAAACAGTTGAGAACCTTTACACTAAAAGGTTACTTTTATTTGAGTAAAAAACATGCTTCTGACAAGGGCTGATAAAATGGATGTGTGTTTTTAAATTAGTCTCTGAAAATGGATGACAAGGCAAAACTTTCTTTTAAGTAATTTCTCAGGTTCAATCCAAAGTGTTACATTGCTTAGGAAGGAAGAGACTGATGTATAAAGAGAGGGCAAGGTATTTCCTATGAGCTGAATTTTAATTGTGTGAGTTCTTTTTATGGATTTTTATCTTACTCATAGAAAATGGCAATCAGCGAGAGTAAGGAAGGGGTGACACAAAAGTGGTTGTCTCTCTCAGCTGAGTTCATTTTCTTGTCAGCTGATCTTCTAAATTTGCTCCCTTTGGCTAGATTGGTAACACCTTTGCTGGTCGCTCAGTATTAACTTTGCTTTCCTTTCCTCTTATCTTACCCTTTTCTTCCCTCTTTCCTCCATTTCTACCCTACCCCAAGGAATCTGGCAGGTTTTTCCATTAGGCAGCAGCAAATGATTCAGCTGGAGAAGTCAAGGCAAAAACTGGCAAGAAAAAAATCACGCTTTTCAAGATGTAGCCCATAGACAAAGATATGTCTCTGGTCAAGGAGCTGGGGAAAAAAACCACCACAACTGTCTCCTATTGCTTATTTCCCCCTGAGGTCAAGAAGGTAAGACTTCGTATTTTCTTACAAGTGTGTGAATTTCATCAAAGATACCTAAATGCTTCTCTTTCAGATTGAAAGAATTTCATTTAATTAATGCCTGTAAATGATTACATTTTGACTAGTTGCTTGAATCAAAAAGGATAATCTCTTGGATTACTGATGTTGGCTAAATTTTGCTAGTGTTGTCATCTGCTCAGTGTTGGTATTCCTGGTTTGGCTGAATCTGTCTGGGAACCAGGGGCATGACAGGTCTGTGGGAGCTAGAAGCAATGCACAGTAGCAGGGGAGTCTGTTTAAAAAAAGACTGTCTGTTCTTAGGGTAAACCTAGCCTCTATAAGAAGTTAAGGACATTCCTAATGATCCTTTGAAGATATTTTTCAACTGGAAACAAGGAGGTCCTATCCTTTTACTAGTTTTTTCTTACATTGAGAAAAATCTGGCCAAACATTTAAAAAACCTTTGGTGCTTTGCCCTGTTCAGTTGAAGCTGGGTATGCTAGCTGTTTAACTTCATGAGTTAATGAGCATATTTAGCTTTCATTGTTTGTTTTGGCATCAATATTAAAGGACAAAGGGATGTAGGCATTGGGAAATAAAATGCTGCTTCAGTTTCTCTATTACATTAGAGCTATTGTTACACCTCATGTGACAAAATCTCAGATCACTTGAAAAAGTGTCCTGAAGAGAGAAATTATTTATTGAAATTCATTTCAATGATGGAGATTGCATGACCACGTTATAAACCAGGGTTGTCTACTCTTGGATTTGTACATTAGTTCTAACAGGAGATAGCTGTTGCTATTGCCCTGATCCAGCAGATCATAACTTTAAACCCTGCAAAGACAGCAGCAGTGTTTATTTGTGCTCACGAATCTAAGAACACACTTCAATTTACCTGTTACACCGGCAGCTTCCCACTTTCTTCCAGCTGGTATGTTACACAAAATTTACTTAAAAACGTATCAAATCAGGTATAGCTCTGCAAAGTAGATGTGAGTCATGCTAATCACAGATGTCTGCTAGCTGAGGATGGAGGGAATACACAAACATTTGTGAGTCCTTTCCCTCCTATTAGCACTTGCACCTTTTTTTTCAGAAGGAGTCCACACTGGTCCATGATGGTGTCAGTGACAAGGCCCCTTGGGTATGATCCATATGTACTCCAAATCTCTTGGGAAAACAGTGGGAAGGTGTAAAGTTATATTTAACTGAATCGTTATTCTGGGCATGTGAAATAATGTAGAAGAAAGCAGTATAAAAAGAATTTTCTGTTAGTCTTTCAAATTTCTAGGCACCCCCTGACTTCTCATCCTTCCCAGTTTGGCTTGCTTTACCAACAGGAATTTATATTCTTTTCTGTCAAAAGAAGATTTCAGGATAACAGCATAAACTGAAGCTTCTCCTTCAGGAGGCTGCAATAACTTTTATTCCTTTTTCTTCCAAAGAACTTACTTGTAAGTTCTTCCAGGAACATGGTTACCTATGATAATTTATGGTCACCAGGTGTACTGGTGGAAGCTGTTTCTGACTCCTCCTTTGCCACCTTCACCATGGTGGATCCTCACCACTCACACCTCAGTTCACCTAGTTACATTTCTGCTTTTTCCAGAAAGAATTTACCGTGGGTATTATGGGCAGTGTCCAGCTGTCTCTTTCTGAGAGCTGGTGCATGAACTGTAGAACAGATAGCTCCAACCGGCAAGTGGATCATGCCATCCATCTGTCAGTGAAATTCATGTCAAGAAATAACATTTTCTCCTCAGGTTACTTCCAGTGGGCAGGAACCTTGAAGTTATTACTGCCACTACAGAAAGAAGAGCAGAAATTGCCTTGAGATAAAGTTGTCATTTATACCCCAAGTGCTGCAGAAGATGCTCCAGGTTTGAAAGCCTTATGGGTGTTATGGTAGAAAGAATACCAGAACAGTCTGTTTCAGCTTTGGTCTTGATTTGGGTCCAAGTTTTCCCTGTATATATATTATGTATATATACACATACATGTGTGTGTATATATATACACGTGCATATATACATATATATAAAAATATAAACCAACATTACATGTAAAAAATTAAAAAATACATCAAGAATAACCGAGTGCCTGTAGAGTAACTGTCCAGAAGGTCAGGCAACGAGTCCGATTTTCTTCTGCTCAGTGATGGAGGAGAGGTGACAGGCTACTCACCGATACACCTTGTTTGCAAGAGACGCTGTAAAGGCTGGGCACCACTTTTTGCTCGCTGAAAGCAGCAAAACTGCTCTTGCGATGTTTAACATTCATACCAACTGCTCTTCCAGTATTACTCCATTTTGCGCTGTGCAGAGGATAAACGAGCTGAATCACACCACTATTCACTGTTGCAATGTTAACAGCTGTGTTCTGGAGCTAGTTACTTTGAATACATTAGTCCTTTGTTCGAGCCCTTTGTTTTTCCAAGTGCTCTGACTGCCCTTGTGAGGGAGGGGTACTTGACAACACAACTTTATTTCAGAAATGGGGTCAAAGTAAGTGCAATTAGAGAAGGCTTTCCTATCCAGGAACAGTGATGAAAAGGATACCAGAAAGAAGGGAAGACTAATCCAGGTCCCTACACTGGTCGTCTTTGACTCTACAAGGTGGACAGGGGAAGTATGTGTATTGACCAGATTGGGATCTGTTGTGCAGCAGAATGGGGACATCAGACACAAGCAGATGAACTATAATGTGATGTATTCCAGATGAAAGTCCTTGTTAGAAATGCCATCAAAATCCTTTTTGATACAGATGTTAATTTGCAGAATGTTTAGAGGATGCAGGTAAAACCAGAGCAAGATTAAGAACAGGGGCTTTGGCTCTAGGAATTCAAGAATAGATCACCTTAGCAATCACGAAAGCCCTGTGAGGTGAGACATCTCCAGTTACAGTAACTTGCTTTCCAGAATTTAGAGAATTCTCCTGCAGAAGATCCCATCTCTAAGCTCCAGGCTTGCATTATGTGGTTTCTTTCCTAATCTCTCTACTGAGGGAAGTATTTTTCAATCTTGCATTGCAGGGAAACAGACAACATGAAAAAACTGTTAAGCTTAAAGTTCTTCAGGGAAAATAGAATTATAAGTTCTCTCAAAACACCTGCTTATATGGAAAATATTTATAACAGTGGACTGTTAGCTGGTGTATGTATGTAAAAATTTTGGTGTGGATATGCTAACTAGTGACAACTTCAACAGGTGTTTGCACAACTTTATATACCTACACCCATGCAGTTATTAGAGCATAGGGTGCGTGCTACACTAAATATGGAGTCATGATCAGCTGGCCCTTCCTGGACGTTGGCAGCTTTGTAAATCAGGTAGAGCTTCACAGGCGTATTTTTGGCCATTAAATTTGTTCTCCCAATACCTCTGAATAGCAAACTTATAAATAATATAACAGAATCATAGAACCATTTCATTTGGAAGAGACCTATGGAGATCTCTAGTGCAAATTCCTGCTTCAAGCACGGCTAACTTCAAAGCTGGAATAGGTTACTACGGCATTATTGAGTCCGAAAAATCTCCCACAATGGAGATTGCGTTATTTCTGGACAACTTACTCCAGTGCTTGCCTGCTCGCATGGTGAAGAGGTTCTTCCCAACAAGCTGGGACCTTGCTTGCTGCAACTTCTGTCTGTTGCCTCTTGCTCTTTGGCTCTTCATCTCGGAGAAGAGTATAGCTCCATCTTCTCTGTAATCCCTTTCTAGGTTGTGGAAGACTGCAATCAGTCCCCTCTCAGCCTTCTCTTTCCAGGCTGAGCAGAACCTGCTTGCTCTGTCTCTTCACACACATCACAGGCTCCAGACCCCTAACTGTCTTGGTGCCCCTCCACTGGATTCCCTCCAATTTGACAAAAAGTACCATGTTCTGGGGGACTGAAACTGGACACAGTACTCCAGATGTCAACTTGCAAGTGATGAACAGAAGAATCAACTTTCCTTGACCAGCTGGCTATGCTCTTGCCAGTGCAGGCCAATAGGTGGTTAGTCTTCATTAAAACACAGGCACACTGTTGATACCTGTAAATCTGCTACCCACCCGAGCCTCCAAGCCGAGCCTCTTTTCCTGCAGAGCTGTAAACTAGCCAGATAGGCTCCAACCTGCACTGATTAATTGAGTGGCTCCATTTAAAGTACAGGGCTGAGAACCTGTCTTTGCCAAACTTCATGAAGTTCCTGTTGGCCCATTCCTTCAGGCTGTCCAGGTCCCTCTGAATGTGAGCCCTGCCTTCCAGGATATTGATAATTCCTCCCAATTTAAATAGAATAAATTCTATTAATACTTTGTTCTTATTAATTATTACATAATTTTATAATCTCATCCATTATAAGGCATTACCTGTGTTTGTACCATTATCATACATTGTCAGAACTAAACGATAAAGAAATGGTTTAAATATCTCTCACGGATGGTCTGTTTCCATTCTCAAAATGCATACTAATCCATGTCAACATGAACTTCAAGCTGAATTTTAAGTCTTGGTTTAGTTGAGGAACTTCAGAGGGGGAATCTTTAGTAAAGTCTATGGATTGTGTTAAGGCAAATGGCAAGTGAAAAACTCATCTAAATCACACAGACAATTAGATTTGGTTCAGTTACATTTCACTGATTTTTGCCAAGAGGACCTGCAACATTCTTCAAATATTTGTTAGTAAACCACAAATAATTTAAAACACATGAGGTCACTGAATAAGAAAACACAGGATATTTGACAGCAAAAGGTAATGAATGCCAAGTGTGGTGGCAAACACTAAGTATAAAATGCAATTCAGAGTGTGAGGAGTTATCTCTGATTCCCATTTGGTGCAACACAACTGCAATGAATATTTATTGCCACCTTATTTAGCAGCATGAACAAAAGGAACTGTTATAAATAAGCAACACTATGGCAGTTTCAGTGCTATTAGCCTGACGTTCTTGTCTGAAGCCAATCAAACTGAAAGACAAAGCAATCAGGGAAAAGACTAAGTCAAACATCCAAATTACAATTTCTATTTTTGTGTTAACTACCGTCATCACTGGTTTGTCCAAGACTTACTAATGTGAGGAAGCTGTTGGTGAAACTTGAGGTGAAATTTGACAGGTATCAGCATGGCATTTGCATGCTTCTAGATTGAAATGCAGGCTTTAAATGTAAATTTACATGACTTATTTTAATGTTTCTTTAGCGTATCAGTAAAACTTTGAAGTGATTTAAAGGGGGGTAAAATTTACAAATCAGAGCAATGTACATTTAAGAGGATGCAGTTAAGTAATCAATAATACAGGGAGGGTAACAGAGAGGCAAACTCTGTAACTTCTTGCAATGTCCTCCTGGTTGCTCTTGCTGCAGTACCTCACCTCTACCCTTTGACGTGCAAATGAAAGCACCTCTCCAGTGCGGCTGTGCTGATAATAGCAAGTGACTCACTTTCAACCTATTTGTCCTCAGACCTAGTTTGACAGCCACTTTAGTCTTCAGAGCGAGCAAAGCAAAACTTTAAGTGTGTCACTAACTTACATGAAAACCTCCAGTGCGTATTTAGTAACCCATCTGCTTGGCAAATCTGAACTCAGGTCAGGTGTATTGAACCCTTTGACTCAATCCAAGTAACATACATGTTTGTAAAGTATTGGCAAGATCAGTATATGAATACAAGACAGGATGCACACTGCCTAAGTAAGTTCAGAGGCTTGCTGCCCCCAGCTTCCCACAGCTGACACCTTGCAGGGCAGTGCATGCTCTTAGTGCATGTGCACAGCCCCCTCAGTCTCTCTCGTCCACTTAGATCAGGGCTACATCTTTTCCCCAGGAACGCACTGGGAAGGCTGCAGGAGATATGCACCCAGGAGTTTTTCTTCAGCATCTCTACTGACTCATCTTCTGAAATGTGATATCTGTAGCAGACTATTTAATATAGGTTAGTGCTTGTCAGGGAGCAGATATGTAACTGGAAAATTATATTGTACTAGCAGGTTGACCTACTTAATTCTGTTCCTACAGTTCGTAGTACAGCTTGAGAGGAACCTTCTTCACCAGAAGTTACCTACTGCATGGAAGAGACAAACCTTTCACACTGACTCTGTGCAAACGCTTCCCCATGTAATTTCAGCTGAGCTTTCTGATGCATCACATCTCCTCATTGTAACACTAAAAAGTAAATCCTCAGCACATCAGCCAAGCTTCACACCAACATTTATCCTCTAAAAACTTCATCAACAGGTGTGTTTATAATCGACCACCTCGTTGGAGTCATGCAAATCAATAACCACACTGGCCATAATGCTAGTGTAAAATGAAGACACTATGGCTCCAAATCTGTGCCTGAAAACCTTGAAGAGGGAAAAAAAAAAAAGGAAAAAAGTAAAATGTGGTGAAGAAAACCCTGAGATTTAAGTCCCAGTGCCAGCTAGTTCTACTGTATTTTCTCTGTACAGGCAGCTTAACAAGAATAGATTTCTTTCTATTTCAGGTTCCTGTGGAATGGCAAGTACATGCACATCAGCACCTGGCCATCACAGCGGTCACTGCTTGGCTGCTGTGACTCTGAACGTCTTTCTAAATGAGTTTTCTAGAAGTATATATATTACACAGTCCTATCACAGGAATTTATTATACTAGAAAGGCTTTTCCCCAACCCTGCTATTTACGCAAGAAGCTCCTTTTTAGGATCTTATGTACTGCTTCAGACAAGCAGAATGAAGTGTCTTTTTTTATATAATACAGTGTTGTAGCACCAAATAAACAGACCATACCTATTGTCTTTTTTTGTACTCAGGACCAAAGCTTAGGCTGGAAAGAAGACATGCTGTCTTTGGGAAAGAAAACAAGGCAAGTTCAAGAGGTCTTTGACTGCTGAGTTTTTGGTTGTTGGACTTCTAGGAACAATTTCTAAAGACACAGAAATACATTCCCATATGAATCATCAGCTCTGTTCTTTGTGGAGATCTTTTAGTGTCTAGGTATTCAGAGACAGCTTTCTTCCTTTATCATAAGCTGCTACATTCAATGCCTGTATTCAGTCAAGTAGCTTTTTCAGACTCAAAGGAGGTCCTCCAAAAGGACATATTCTAAAAAAGGCAGGAAGTAACTTCCTAATACAACTTCACACCTCCCCAGATGCTAGTTTCAAATTCATCATCTGTTCTGGGGGCAGCAGATGGAAAATAATGTTCCTCATAAAATGGGTCTAATAGAGCTGGAGGACCTCTGCTGACTGCTAATTTTACAAGAAGTCCTAAGGTGATTTTTGACTGGATAAAGGGGGAATATTGATGTCTGTCTGCAAAAAAAATCCTCCCACTTCTTTGATATTGAGAAACTTCGACAAAGCAGACGACTGGCCAATCTATTTTGGCCTCCTTGAGTTTAGGATCTGGGAATGACACTTGACTTTATTTCTCAGTCACAGAAGCGAGGAGATGGCCTGATTTGAGTTCCAAAGCACAGCTCTATATCTTAACATCCTTTTCAGATGCCAGGAGGACAGAACAAGAAGGAAGCGCATACCACTTTCTAGGATACAAAGACATTATAGGATCTTTTTCACTGAAGATCTCTCAACAGAAAGGCACCTGGACCAGTTCTGCAATCTAAACTGCTGTCCTTCAGCCCTCCTTGTTGCTTTTTCTGGTACTGGGCTGTGCTGTTCTCCTTTGATCCCTTGTTTTATACCCTTCCACCATCAGGCCTTTTTTATTCTGTTTTAGCTGCCCAGTTACATCCTCCCCAGCCCATACTTCTCTGTCTCTCAGGTCTTGCTCTCTTCCTTCCTCTCACATACCTTTCCTATCCCCAATTTTCTCATTCACTTTTTTTAGGCTTGTCTGTTTCAGAGAAAGTACAACCTGTCTAGCATATAGCTAGACAAAACCCATGAACTAATTTTACCTAAAATAGATCGACCCTCTTTCTAAATCTCTTAATTAACTACATTCCCAGCCATCTCCCTTGCCCCCGAGTCAGAAGCATAATGTTTCTGCACTCCCTGCTGTCCCCTTTTCCTGCACCTCCCCCTGCACAGGCTGCTCCTGCTGTAAGCCCTCATCTCTTCAATAGGAGCTGTCTTATTTTCGGTGTGGCAGGAACTTCATCCTGCCCTAGTTCACCCAGTGTACTTTTCTCTTTCTTCCTTGCACAATTTGTTGCTGCAGCTTATCACACGCGCTCTGCTCCCCTTCTGCGACAGCTTCAAAAGCACTCCAGATTTTTTGATTTGCCTCTCCTACTGCTCCAAGACTCTGAGTGATACAGAGAACCTCCTACAGCCAGAAAGTAACTGTGATTTTTAGCGATGATGTTTGCTATAACTATTTAAAGCACACTTAAGAAGACACATAATAAGTAGGTTTGAGGGAAGTGGTAGCAATCCACCCACTACGTTCCTTTTAGCTAACCCTTTAATTAAATATTAAAGATATGGTTCTCAGGAAGATTTAAAATAACCCACTGACAGAAAAAAGAGGCAGGATAAAAAACAGCAGAGAAAGAAATAATGCCCCCCCCACCCCAACTTACCACACCTTCACACTGCTTTTAATGTCATTTTACTGTGCTGATGAGGAAAGAGCTTTTCTGAAGGGAAATAACAAACTTCATACTTTCCAGTGCTAGATCCCTTTATATGTTCTCTGGGAGTCCCACTAGGGATTGCAAATTATTAGATACCTAACTAAACACACTAGTTTCCTCTTTCACAACACAAGGAAATGTTTATAAAACTGAATAAATAAGTTACTTGAAATGTTATTTCTCACTCAAAAGACACATTCTGCTGCTGGATGCACAGAACAGTTTGAGGGAAAAAGTATATACACATTGATTATAGCATCCTCTCCAAGTATAAAACAGGGCGAGATAAATCACAGCAAGATCCGTGCAGATTTGTGGTATGAAGCATTTCCATTTATAACTGAGATAAAGCACACCAGGTGGGTACCACAAATGGTCGGAGAAGAAAGAGAAGAGGCAGCTGGTGGAGATGAGAAGTGTTAAGAAACCAACCTCATCCACAAAACTGAGTGGCTCTAACCTGCATAATCATTTTGGTGAAGACTTTGATTACTTTCCTCCCTATCTAGCTGACAAACAGCTACACTGGCAAAGCATCTACAGATAGATAAACTGAGCAGTGTTTCTGCACAAGTATCTGCTGTGCTGCTTCTTTGCTTGCGTTAGAACTCCTCTGTACTTCATTACTCTCTTGTTCTTCTCCACTGTGTGTACTTTTAAAGCAAACTCCAAACCCCAAAACTCTCTGTACAGTGTCCCTGTTGCTGTAATACAAACAGAAACTGGTCAACCATTTCAGTTTGGTCTTGTGTTAGCCATAGAATGGAAAGCATTTTCAAACACATACCTTTTTCCTCACTCCAAATTAGTTTTACAATCCATGCTGTCCTCCTTTCAATGAAAGTATTGCCACAACAGGTATATCTACAATGTACCTAGAATTTCACAGTAGAAACCTATTACTTTGAATACAAAAGTTGGCCAAAATGACTGAATTCCTGAGGCAACAGAAACGATACTGGTGATTTTATTCAGCATGTGTCCAATACGATTTTCCATTCGGAATCCACATTTTTTTAATGCTTTTCTTATACCATTCTAAACATTACCTTCAGCTTTTATGGAGTCCCTTAGAAAGTTTTTTTCAATTTGTTTACCAGAAAACTTAAATCTTAATGATTAAATAATAGGACATTTATATACATCAGTGGATTTTCTCAGATACTGGGCTCTAAGTACATACAATGTCTATTAAGTGAAAATAAAAAAGAAAATTCCAGTCATGCAAATCATCTTACAAACCATGTTCCATTTGCCTTGAAAACTTTTACTCTGTTACTGGCATATCATTTAAAAATTAAGCAGATAATTTTTTTAAGGTTGCTTTGTCCATTTCCATTCGTTTGTTTTGCCGTTTTGAAGAACTGACAGGCCACATGCTACTGCAGAAGGTACCCGCAGGGTAACAATGGTTCTGCTACCACCAACTAACCACTCCAAGCCCTGGTGTGGATGAGTTTAAAAAAACCACCTAACCTTCAGCTAACTGCACTGGTTTATTTCTGAACAGCACATCACAATATCAGCATAGATAGCACATTGTAACCGGTTGGGTGATTCCACTTAATAATTTTTCAACACTAGGACCTTTCAGCATTTTAATTCTGGTTTCATTTATGAATTAAAGGTCATATATAGAGCACAAATGAGGTCTAAATTTAGTCACAGCAGACCACAGTTCCACATAAAGACAAATCTTCAAGTTATGTTGACCTGCTAGGAGACAAAGATAAACAGCACAGCAAACATGTACCTGCAATGCACTGCTTCCCTATTAAATATTAACTGTTTCATTTACATTTAAATGAACTGGGCAGTAATGGATAGACTTTCCAGTACTGCTGTTTGGTGCTGCTGTCATGGAAAGAAGCTGAAGACAATGTGGGCTGTATGGGGGCAAATGACGCAATCTCAGCATCCGCTCAAGTGACTTCAATGATGACCATTCTCCAGTCTTGAAATATAATCCTACACAGCATTTTTTTTTTCTCTCCCTCTGTAAACACATCTGTTCATAAATAACTTAGATGGCTCCTTGACATTCATGGTATGTAACTGAAGCTGAAGTAGAAAAGGATGGGCGGCGTACAGCACTGAGGAGATGTCACAGTACTTTTGTTCAGCATTTTTGTCAAGTGCAGGTTGCTAACATCAGCCATCAGAGACAGGTGGGGTGACCCACCCATATTTTTCATGGGTCTTCACCAAACTCTTAAATGTTGCTTCAGCTTCCTTTCGACTGAATGACTTTTTTGATTTGCCAGCTTTTCTGCAGATACGGCCCTGCACCAAACAAAAAAGAAAACCTTCATTAAACACGTGAACACGCAGCTGGAAACCACAGCTCAACTTTTCAACACGTCAGGCCAAGAGGTATTCGCTTACAGGTACCAGAAAGCAGAGTGCCCAAACTGGGGCAGACAAATGCATTATTAGAGATGATTAAAAATGCTATGCAGTAAAGGAAAAAAACCAAAAGAAAACATCTGCCAGGCTATTTCTTCCCAGTGAGCCCCTGTGCTGGCATGCTGCCCTGCATGCAGCCACCAGTGGCTGCTGCTACGGCCATGCCACATGGCTCATCTCCCTCTCTGCTGTGCAGGGACCCCTGAAAACCAACGAAGGGACCTCTGCCATGAAGCATTTGGCATGCAGACCCTCATGCCTGCCCCGTACAATCAGAGGTGCAGCCCCAAGCAGACAGGGACTGTGAGGAGCACACCTACATGACACGGAAACAGTGTCTCAGCACGATTCTTCCCACTGGCTGCTGGGGCCAGGAGGGTTTTGTGATCATCCTCCACAGCCCTTTTCAGCAGCAGGAGAGGAAAGGTCTCCCCAGCTCCCCCCTCAGCCCCCTCCAGTCTCCCAGGACCAGCAGCTGTGGGTGGAGAAGGAGGCAGGCTGCTTCGAGTGGTGCCAAGTTAGCAGCTTGGGGAGACAGAAGGAGGTTTCAAGCCAATTTTGATGCCACACTCGTAATACAGTCCAAAGTAAGAGTATCACGGAGTCAACGACCCTGAAGAACCATCATAAAAGTGGAGCGTTTCTGCGTGCTACGTCTCAGGGCTACCCATATCTCACCCCCTACGCCCCACTGCCAACGCTGAGTGTCACTAAAAATTACATCCATCCCACGAAACACGCTCCACTCTTCTCATCTGACCTGTGAGAAATGAATAGCTCTGGCATTTCTTAAAGGCAGGAGGCACCTTAAAACCAACCTGCTTCCAGCCTACAGAAAAAAATTCTATTTTGTTTATTACCCCTTCATGACAAGTTTGATAATAAATGAAAAGATACACATTTAAAGATACGGTGTCTTTATTACTTTGCAATTAAATATTACCTCTAAATGCACAGCAGTATGCAATTTCAAATCCTTGTCAACAGAGACACTTACTGAGTTATTAATAGCTTACCTTATTTTTCACATTGGTCCATGTCAATTACAAACTGAGACACACAAGAAAGAAATAAAGCTGAAGGTTTATTCCACTCTACAGCGATAATACCCTTTAAAGTATTTACACCTATTGGATTTGTCACAAAATAGAAGTTTTATTAAAGTCACGATTCTAGTAATTTTAGTTACTGTTTGATAGACTGTACTGAAAGACTTTAGAATAAACGGCATTTGATGAGCAGATACCATATTACAGTGTCACAATTATTAAGAACCAAGTCAGTACGTTCTCATTTTTTCTATTCTTTTGCTTAAAATGATGCACCAGGCTGCATCTTCTACCTCTCGTATTTTACTGTCAATTTAGAATTTAAACAGAAAATTGTCATTTGTAATTGCAGGCAACAACTAATACTAAGGAAATAAATTGGGTATATGGAGGGGAAAAAAGAAAACAAACTCTGTCCTCAGAATATCAAAGTAATTTTTACAGACTAAAATGAGTAATGTGCAGTGTAGACAAATCATTTTGTTCTAGAGAGCTGTCACAATATTGCACAGATAGCAGCAGCGCTGAACACAATAGCGTATCATCACAAAACTATGGACACACGAGATTAAAAAGCTGTTTCCTACTCCTGTTTTAGTAAGCCATTTTTCTGTGTGGTTTGACTTCTGCTTCAGAGCCTACCTTAACTAAAGATTAGGAACTGCCTCTAATTCCCACCTCGATTTATTCACAGCTAATTTATACTCATTTGGTTCCCAAAACCAGCTATTTTACCTTTCAATGCTTTTCCTCACCTTTTTTCCTAGTCCCCATTTACAGACTAGCAATGTATTTCCTCTTTAAACATCCTTTAATAGACTAAACAGCAAGACACTTTCCCCATCCCCATCCTAATTTGGCAATTAATATTTCCCAAATAAGGATGATCTGAATGGTACTCGATTTAACCCTGCTAATAAATTTTCTTAGAAAATGTTCCTTTTTAGTTGTGACAAAAGGAATGATTAAATAAAACTCGGTAACATATGTTTAAAATCTCATTGACTAATTATCTTACATATCCTGCAGAAGTATTTTTGTTGTTGCAAAACGTGTTGTATTTTCTTCCTAATCTGAGCCTTTGTTGGAAGCATACTTAAACACAGGAAAAGATAAAGGAAAGTGCAACAGAAGATGAAATCAGCACAGGAAATGCTATGCTCAAAATCTCAGCAATTAAATACTTTTGAAGTAAATACAAGTTTACTACTTAATTTCTGGATTAGGTCCATTTGTCATCTCTTGTATTATACGTATTATTTTTTGTTATTTAAGGCTTTGATACCTTTCTGAATTGTGTGCATAGCACCTAGCACAGTATGATCCATGTCTTCCCAGCTTTATCGAAGTATTAATACTAATCTCTACCTAGAAATAGGATCTTTGCATTGAGAACAGCTATCGCCCATGTTCAGTGTCAGCTACATACTGCTTTCAAACCAGGAAAGTAAGAATTCTTTGGTGTTGCAATAACGCAATGAATATCATCACATCATCTAAAATGTTACTGGAGCCACAGCAGATGAAATGAGCACCATTCCATGAGTTTACTCTCATACTTCTGTGTAATTAATGTAAAGGATCATTAAATCCACTTCTAAAATGCATTCTGGTACCATATGCACGTTGTATGTGAACTGCATCATCAGAGAATAGCTAATTCTACCCCACTGTAGTCCATGTCTTTCTATGTTTATACAGAAACTATGGGTGGCATGGTTAGCACTGTCTCTTATTAACCAATATCCTGCCAGCTGTTTATAATTTGGATAAAATTTAACCTCATGGATTGAAAGTTTCCCTTTTTGGTGCCTCAAGTAAACCTGAGGGAAAAAGAAAAAAAGTGTGGAATTTCAGTTGACACACTGAGTCTATACTCAGGTGGTTATCTACTGTCTCAATGATTTTTAGCTTTTTGCTATTCCCACAAAACCTCCCCAACTTTAACTAAAAAATGGCATTTTGGATGCAATTATAAAAGAAAGTATCAAACATTTTGACATGCGCTGTTACCAGCTGTGATTACAGTTTATTTTCAGACTGCTAGTTAAACATCCAGTCATTTTAATGCTGGTCAGGAGACTATGAGCTGCTGCATTCTGTAAATACAATAAATAAGGTAAATACAGTATGGTAAACACAGTGCTGGCCATAGCTCAATTGTGCACAAATGCATTTTGACCAGTCTCTATACCCTGCACGTCATTACTGCTGCAGTAAGGAACACAGATCATTTGGACGGCCAATGTTTTGATGTGTCCAGCACCAAATCAAGAAAAGATATCAAACTGGTATCTGAACAAGATCAAAACATTCCACAGAAGATTAAAGACAACACAGAAAACCCAAGAAAGTCTTTTATAAAGATATTAATGTCAACTTTAGCTCTGAGAAGTCGCACCAGGAGCTTATTTAAATACTTGCAATACTTCCAGACACTCACAGAGTGCTTTTCATAAAGGGATAACTGAAGAGCTAATTAAAATAAAGAGTTGGAGAGAACATTTCAGATTTTGCCATCTGCTGCGACTTCATGTACTTATCAAGATATAATTTTAACCAGCTAGAAACATATGAAAGGTGAAAGTAATGCCACAGCACCCAACTGGTTTACAGAGCCATGCTGAAATGCAGGGGAACACGTGCTGCACTTGGGCTCCTCATTCACTTGTGCTCCTGCTGCTCCTAGTTTGTGTGGCATGGTGAGCAATTGCATGCCGCTCGTCTACTCTCTGCCCAGACTAATGCATTTGAACAAACAGCTTATAAGGATCCAGTCTGTAACACTGGTAACTGCTAGGAGAAAGACCTCCTGGAGCACAGCCTGCTGCAGATACCCTTCTTAGGACCCTGGCCATACCTAGGGTCCGCTCCCTCCTATATTCAGCAAAAGACCCAAGGCAAATCTCACATGTGATTTGGCAAATCTGGGAGCGTTTCTACTTCTCAGTGATGCTGCAGTAGTCTCCACATTCTTACATAATCAACACATCAGCATGTCCTCCCGTTGAGAACACAATGTGACACTGAAGAGCATCCTCAAAAATACTCAACATCTAGTGGCTCTTTGAAGTCCTTCAGTATCATTACCAGCAGTGTGCCGTATCTTTTCTTCCCCAACAACACCATGTCACACAGTAGCCCAAAGACAGTTAAGCCTTGTACAGAGATATCAAATGTGAATCCTGAAGCTCTTTAGCCCTGTAATCCCACCTCAACCATGTATCTGCCCATGTCTGGCCTGTGTGTCATGAAAGACAGTCCTGACATTTCTTCTGGTATTTCCAGAATGAGGATGGCCTCAATGGGATTTCTCTGGCAGCGATGAAGGGATTTTTCTCTCTTGTCAAACCAACTATAGTAGCTCCCAGACTAAAACCCAACAGTTTCCTCATAGCACACAGTGTCGGGTGTGCTTCCATATCATATCACTTTTGGCACTACCAGGAAGGACAGGGCTACATAATGGTGGCCAGCCATTCACAGGATCACCGAAGTGTTGGCTGGAAGGGACCTATGGAGGTCTCTTAAGTCCAGTTTAGATACTTGGAGTTGAACTGCCAACACAGGTCAGCTGTGGAACTGTGTAGCCAGGTCCCAAAACCTTCAAGGTCGTGCAAGTCCCTGTGTCACTAGGTCCCAAATTTTCAGAGATTTGTTGTACACAGCCCTTACAGGACTGAGGTTATTCTGGAGACAGCGTAAGACCCTGTGCTATGTGTCTCTGAGGTGCCACAGGAAACCCTTCAGGCGCATCCAGACTTTTTTTTATTGGACTGGTTAACAAAAAGTTGTATTAATTGCAAACACTACACTGCTAACAGAAGCAGGCAAGCCTTCATGTTGTTAGCACTGGTCTTAAGGCAAACTCCTCAGCCCTGCATTCCTTTCATTAATCCTGGATATGCAAATAACTCAAGGTTGGTCTTTCAAGGGCAAATCACACCTGCCTTCTGTACACGGGGCTGAATCATTTAAACCAGCATTTACCACTTCTAGGTAAATGTCAAGGGACGGAAAACAAGCAAAGAGTTAGAGAGGTATGCAAAAGACTGTAGGAAGTCACTGTGCCTCACACTGCATCTGTGCTGATCCCTCCAGGGACAGGAAGGAGATCCACAAGGATATGCCCATTTTCCAAGCCTGTTGTCCCAGGCTTCTCTACGGATGATGTAAACACTGTGGATTTACTAAGAGATGGAGCACACTATGAATCTTCAGTACACAACACGTTCCACTACCGTGCCAGCAACTAATGGCTTTGGGCCTCCACTGTTCAAAGCTGCGTATTATGCAAACATACTCAAATCTTTTCTGATAAGTAACAGAGGAATACAGTGCTTAAGCATGAACTGGTCTTATTCTAGAATATTTAAACAAGTTTTTAGAGAAAAATATTTCCACTGGCTTTAGAAAAGCATTCAAAAGTAAAGCAATTCTAAAGTGAGCTACTGTCATGCACTCGGTGCAATGATTGCAATGTGTTACAACATCTCTGTTAGAGTGCAATATACACAGTCTCTCCTCCCAATTACATGGTTTATAATTTTTTTCCTTCATGTACTGATGAGGCACAGTTAATCATGTCTCAAAAACTGCACACAATTTATATTGCACTATATATAATTATTAGCTATAGCTAAAACAAAGAAGTATAGAAAATGATGCTGACAAATACTGTTAATGTCGCAGCATAAATGAATTAAAAATGGGATGTTTTCCTGCAAATGTGTAATTTCTGAAGCAGTATTTCCACGCCTTTTTTGGTCTCCTTTTTAAGAATAACCCATACAAAGAAGTGAAAACTCAGCAAGTTCTGGCTTTAAAGCATCCTATAAATTGCTCCTTCTGGGAGTGTGACTGTTCTTTGTCCAGGAAAAAGAAATCTGAGTTCCAGCTGAATAATTATTAACGCTCGCTCATCTGTGTGCAGCCTGGTGCAAGTAGCTCTTAATCCAGACATTTACAGCCCCAATCCCTGTTTGACAGCTACAGAGCACTGTGCTGCTCTTCCTTGCCTTTCCCTAAAGTCAGAACAGCAGCATGATTTCAGTACTGATGAGGGTTAAGAAACTCCCTTCCTGAATTTCATGGGTGGGACAGACTCTCGGAAGGTGCCTTCTTTCAACATGGCGGGCTTCTGTCAAGAGACGGTCCCTGTCCCCTGCCATCAAATGGGCACCTATTCTAGACAACAAAGGGACATTTTCTCTTCCAGTCTTCTGCTGATCTCCCTGGACCACCTCTGTGTGGAATCAGGTACCAGCAGAATTACTGAGAGCAAGTCCACGTGAAAAGCCTGGGAGCATGACAGCCTCTCTTTGCAACAGCCCACAGGTCCTCCACATCAGGAACCTAAATTACCCAAGTTAAACGCAGCCATGGGTGTAAACCCAATCAAAGCAAAGCGAACCATCCTTTATGACAGGTTGTAAAGACAGAAAGAGCTATAGGCCAGTCAACAACAGGTATCTCTGCATTTCCCAAAGTTCCACCACACTAAAAAAAAAACCAACCAAACAAACAACAGGAGTAAAAAGCAGACTACCTCTGGGAACATTTAATTGAGTTAAGACCAAATTTGATAAGATTAAAGTCATAAACTGATGTACTTTTTCCCCCTGTTTTTTATACAAATGTGTCAATCTCTTGACTATGATATGTTTCAGACTGAGGCACATGGACACCTACTCATAGAGCCCCCATTTCTGAGCGCTTTAAGTATGTATCCTCAAACGACCTTTGGAAAGAGGATTATCTGTACTTCACAGGCGGGAAAGAGGAATATCATGAAGTTATTTGACTTGCCCATGATTGCACCTGAAGTCAGCGGCAAAACCTGGAAGCTAAACTCAGATCACCTCTCCTTAGCCTAAGCGCTCTTAACTGTGAAATATCCTCGTCTCCCCAATAATTACAGAACACTACAATACTAAATATATTTTAATAATCTTGTCAAATTTATAGAAATTAATCAAAAATTTCAAAACTTAGAAACATCAATTTCCTTCAGTTTGTGATGCTTTAGGGTTTTTTTATAGGCATGTATTACGGAAAGAAGCCCTACACTTCCTACTGCAGCTGGGGGTTTGTTACCATTTGTAACACAAACCTAAAACCAGGAGAAATATCTAGTCATTCCACAGCTCATAAAGCCTGACTATGAGAAGCATGTGAGCTCCAGGCCATTTCATAACGCAGGCTTACTCTTCCTTCCTCAATTTTATTTTCACTCATCTTTGAATACAGAACTGGGATTGTGACTGACATATAACTCTATAAAGGAGTCACTGCAGAAGTTCACAGGGTCTTGGAGCCTGCACAGAAAAGGATTAAACCTATAAGGATTATTGATTTTAACAACACGCACAAAATTGTGAAGCAGATAAGACGTTTTCCCAAGGAGAGACTGCACATGCAAGAGGCAGGCACATATCTGCCACACAGGGCTGAGGACAGGCACACTTGATGTACCACCCTCAGTTTAACTGGAATGGAGCAAATCAGAGTTGGCACCTTGATCCTGTTTCAGAAGAGGAATCACCTGAACTTCTTACCTGTGGTGCCCACTTACCTGTTTGCATGCAGACCAATAGGGACTGCAAATTCATGTTCACCAAAGCACACCTATGCTTCTCCCTAGCTTATGCTTTTTCAATTCCCAGTGCAGTGCTAGTTTCACTGCCAGCCAGGTTAGGTAACAGCACCATGTCCTTCCCGTGCAGCTTGTCCAGGATATTACTGCTGTTGCCAGCCAGAGTCAAAAGACCAACACTGTGGAGTGCTCAGCACCCTCTAGAAATGACTCTGTGCAGTATGACTCTGACCAGCCCCAAGCCACATGCTTTTCAAAAATACCATGATACTCAACAGAAACCTCGTATCCCATTTACAAGCCAGACAACTGGATCCTGCACACATCAAATTTAACATATATTTTGAGCCACTCAGATCACATAGTCACCACAGTCCCTGAAGTTCTCCCTGTTCAACCGTGGAGTAATTGCACCTGGAAGACCTTCCATCCTCCCATCTCTCTTTGTGCCTAATGTCAGCACTACCTTTTTTTACAGTTACAGGAAAAGATAATTTGTAACTGGAAACTGCATGTAAAGGACTGAACACATTGAGGAAATGAAGAGATCTTCACTGACTCTCATCAGCCCAAAGGAGCTTAGATGGGAAGAAGAAACACAGCTACTACTACGTTACTTAACCAATGTCCCACTTTGTGAGAGCAAATGCATAATTGAGCGGCATGCCTCGGATCACACCTGGCAATAAGACTCCCATGAGGACCAGAATTACTGTGGAGTTACAAATCTTTGATCTGGAAGTCTCCAGTCATGCATGGAAAACCCTGGGCATTGTGTAAATGCTAGGAAATCTGCAATTTTTTCAAGGCTAGCCTGTATAAGGAAGAGTAAATCTTCTTCACAATAGAAACTGTGTTATTTATGTTACTGCTCCAGGACACAATGTCACCCCTCAGGACTAGGCTTTCTGCATTTGAAAAAAATATACTTCTTCAACAAAGTATCTGACAAGACACTCAAATACTATAGAGTTCTCTCTACCTGAACACTTCCATTGAAGAAAACAAGGACTTCTTTTATAATTCAAGGAAGAAGAATCTTGCTCTTTTGAACAAATTCAATTTTCTTGTGATCCAAAGCCGCATTTCTTTTAAATTCTTATTCAGGAAATCAGCCAAGTATTACCAGAGGAAGAATCAGATCTACCTGCCATAAAACCATGTTTTAAAATAAGCAGTTTATTTCAATTTAGTGATTTAAGTTATTTGATGACTATTTCAACACTAAGGATGATAGCTGAAAGTATTTAAAAATTTTCCTTTTTATGCTTTGAAGAGGTAAAATGGAGATTATGTTCCCCTTGCTTTTATTTAAAAGAATTAAAACAGCCTCCTACTTCAATGAGTTGGAATCCCTGTGTCTTCATTCCTCTTGGTAGAATATATTTGCATAATAATAGTGGATAGACAGAACAGCAATAGATCAGAGTACACATGAACAATATTTTTTTCCAGCCCATTCATCAGTTCCAGCATCTCAACATAGCAAATATATATATGCTCCCACTTAAACTTCAGCTTGAAAATCCTAGGTTTCTCAATTGCAGTAAAAGAGAAATCTTAGAAGGCCAATATATCTGATTTTTCTCTGTAGCTAAACAATATTCTGTTACCTCTTTGGCCCAGCATTTATACCTTTTCACGGGGAACAAGCCCCATAATACATTCTTTGTCTTTGTTGTCCTCTTTGCGTATGTGTCGATGTGTTTTTCAACTGTGGACCTAAAGCAACATTTCTTCCCTTGATTATAACTGGCATCAATTGCACAGGCAACTAATCGAAAGCAAAAAGGAAGCGGTTTTACTCTTTAAGGCCCTAATAAGATACAATGCCTCCAAATAATTCAGAGACCACCGTGCTCTCTATGCATTACTGCAGCCTTTGGGATTAGCTCATTTACTCATGGCTACAGTCCTCAAACCCAGCATCTGGAGCAGGCAAACCCATGGATTTGCAATTAATTTCTGCTATACATATTTGAAAGACCTGGAGTCTGCTGACCTCCTGGACACCATGCCAGTCCCATCTGCTATCTGCTCACTCATACTTTTGTTTGAAAGGATGAAGAGGGAGTCATTTAGACTATGATTAACAGCTACCTTCTGTATCTGTTTTTCATAAAATAAGCCCATTTCTGCTGTTTCAATCAGGTAGAAATCAGCTGGGATACTGATATTTTTAAAATGGAAATACAAATCAGTCCAACAGTCATACAAGGCACATACCTCTTGAAGCAAGCTAATGAGATTCCACTGAGCTATTTCTAACATTACAATATGAGGGATAAAAGTACTATATACCAACAAATTTTATTTGAATTCAGGAAATTTTCTGATAGAAAATTAAATCTTGATTACAAATTATATTTTGATTTAAATCATTATACTGAAGGCCACCACAGCAAGAATACTCATAACTGGGGGTTCCCCGTTCCTATTTAATATGTTCTAACAAAATTGTTATGCTCCTTCTTATTCACTGGAAGAATAAGGGAGTATTTTCCTCAAAACGAAGAACTTTTTCCATAACATAATCTGCAGAGTCACCAGTTACCTGACAGCTGCCTTTGGCTTTCAGTCCTGTCCCCAGCCTCCACAAAGAGAACATAAAAAAGGAGGACAAGGCAGCTATTGGTCAGCACTATGGCAAGCTTAAGCCCAAAGTCCTCGAGGCATTAGGTGCAGCTGTGTTAGTTCTCAAAAGAAAAAAAAAATAATATTCCTGATGTGTTATTTAGACATTGGCATACAAAGCTCTGTCCTCTTTTAAACTTCCACCAAACTAGCATCAAATAATTCCTCTCCAGTGAGAAACAACATCTCTATTAGAGGACACAAAATCATGTCACACTTTTGGACAAAGTCTGCTCCTTTTCATTTGAGACTGCATCATCCGCCGTGTTTTCAAATGAGAGCGATGACTCCTCCCTGAAACACTGGCGCTGGCCTCAGCCACATGCGTTATCAGGGAGAGCCAAGACAAGTCTCCCGCTGTTTCATGTTTCATCCTATGACTGGAACTGCTCCCCCTTCCTTCCTTCAGTTATTAACATTATCACAACAACGGCACTATTAATCAGGAAGTGGAAAGCAGCAGACTATTTTTTAAATCTCTCCTTCAAATTATCAATAAACCATTTTAAAGGGTGGTGCTAAGAAGGAGTAATGCTCAGTGGGCCACTTCCACAGCCTGGACAGACAGACAGACATGGGAGGCTTTGCCTAGACAGGCATGTTGAACAGTTGCCTCCAGGACAATAAACAACTGGTATTTGAATTATTTTGTTAGCATCACCCCACCTCCTTGGCTGACACCCAGCTCTGTGGCAGCTCATGGCTACCATTTTGCCAGTTAAGTAGGGCCAAGCTTTTGCCCATGATGGGAGCCAGCGAGCAGCTGACTTTGCAGGAAGCAAGTACAAAGTCATCCCCTTAAAACCAAGGGTACAGTTAAGGACAACACCAAGTTTTTTAAAATAAGATTCCGGATCCCAGACAGATAAACAGTCTTAGGCCTTTGATGTACTGAGAATTCCCCTCAAGATACTGACTAGAGCTGTGTGAATAATTGATTTTCTCAGCTGAATAGCTGAAGCAACCAACCAAACAAACCCCAACTTGTTTGTTAATTAAGTTTTTTTTTTTTTCCTTTGAAAACTGAAGGAAAAAAAAAAAAATCATAGTTTGGGACTCTTGAATTCTTTCATTCAAACAGGAATCGTCTCTCTTTCATTTTAAATATTTTTTTTTCCAGACAAAAAACATCTAAAAATGCAATATTAGATTCATGATAGGAAGCAAGGGTACACATCCCATAAGGTAAGACATCACTCAAGCAAGGTCACCTGAGGCGTATGGTTCCTGCTTGGTGCAATCTGAAGAAACAGCCACCCTTCTTTAAAATCCTGCCCCTGGGAGACATGCTCAGATTTGGGAACCTGGACCCAGGCTTCCCTGCATACAAGGGCGATGCTGAGAACTAACAGAAAAGTGCTACCTTTTAATTGCTGTGTTGCACGCTTACATCTCCTTACAGACATAATTCTTAAGTAAAATATTTCACCTGTGAGATGTCAGAATGACTTGATTCTTGTTTTACTCTGCTAAAAGGTCCATTTAAAAAAAAAAATCTTAATTTGTCAAGAATCTTGACTTCCTGAAAATGTATTTTTAGTGTCAATGTCATCTGCTTTTTGATCGTTTCATCAAAAAAAAAAAAAATCATATACATTCATAGGTTACTATTAGCTCTGACAAAACAACAGACCAAGAAGCGCTGTGTTTTTCTCTGAAGAACTGTCAGAGATCAGCAGCATTACGGTTAGCTCGGCAAAATGGGACTGATGAGAAACACTGAATGAAATCAGCCGCCTTGGTTTGATCACTCAAATTGCCAAAAGGAGGAACGTACGCTGGCGGGAAGTTCAGTTCTGCCTACTCACAGTGGCGCCCGCGCCGGCAAGGCACGCTTTCGGATGCATCACGGGACTCGAGTATTCACCACGATTTCAGGCTAAATGACGGCTCTGTGAACCGGTGACATTTCTCCAGAAGGTCCCATTTACCCATTGGTGCCGGCAGCGCACCAGCTCCCCACTTGGCCTCATGGCTGCCGCCATTTGCTCGTGCAGGGTCGTTCTGAGGCGGTGGAGAATGGACCTCGGCCTTCCAGCCTTTCTGATTCATAGCAAGCACGCTGAATATTTCATGCTATCACAGAGTGCTTACAGAAATTACACAATTAACCTGGTGGAAGCCATCGCTATTTGGGTTCCTTGCAGGCACCGAGACTACCCACAGCACAGCAAGAGTTACCCAAAACCAGCCCCACAGCTCCGGGAAACGCAGCGCCTCAGCTCTCAACATTTCAGTGGCTCTGTTTTCATTTTTAAAAAAACATGGTCAGAAGTAGATTACCTGTAAAATGAAAAATGAAACGCAGATAGGGGAGCGCCTGTTGTATTTTGAGCCCAATTATGCAATGGAGTCAGGATTACATAACGAGGGGAGTGCGATTACAGAAACGTGGGTCCCATGACGTGGAGCCTGGCTATGATGACAGGCTGGCAACCCATCATGGACTGCACCTCTGTAACCCAGAAATTAACTTTAAATTATTGAAACGTGAACGTTACACCTATTTAACTACAAAGTTACTGGAAGAAATTTATTTCCGACTTTTTTTTTTTTCAACCCATGCACGTTTTTTGGGGTTTTTTTAATAATTAACTTTGTAAACTTCTGGAAGACTGTTATTGAAACTCTTGCATTTTAAATGTGTTTATTAATGATACACATATAAACACACTCTGTTATCACAAACTACTACTACTTTCTGGAAATCTCTTAAGTGGTTTAGGGAAGAAAATTGCAGATTATGTAGCTTAATGTGTATTACTAACGAAACAATTTAGTGCTTTTCTTCACTGAGTCCTTTTATAATCTCCATAAATCTTAATTTAACCCTTTTACATTCAACACTCAATACTGTAGAAATATGCTAACCTATTAAAAAAACCTGAGAGAATTTAGCATTGTCCTTCTAAATCCTCGTTTAAAATAATGAGAACTATGATCTCTATAAAAAGAGATGGGTTAACAAATAGTGAGATGCGGTAAGAGTAGGTACAGAACTTCAACATACCCTAGGCTCAATGTAAATTAAGACTCTTTTCCCCCCCCCCACCCCCCTCTGGTAGATGTTTTTTATATCCCAAGGTGACCTAGGAAACTTGACCTCTTCAAATGAAGTGCAGAGAAAAATATTTTCATCTGATTTAAAAAAGGAACAGTAGGCCCAAATCCAACAGAGGAAAAGAAGGAAAAGCCCCTTACTGAAGAGTCCGTTAAATAATCAGAATTAATTTTCAGTCTTAAGAGAAACCAAGCCCTTACTTCTGCTCATGCAAGCAGTTCCATGGAGACAAACAGGAGTAACCTCATTTTTAAGCAAATTAAGAATATTATTACTCTTTCCTCTGCTTCTTGCCAAGATACGAATTTAAGTTACCTAGCATCATTTACCGACAGACGCGGAGCTGTGCATGTCCCCTGGGTTGAAGGGCACTCATGAAGAGAGCAGGAAAATCACCTTGCCACAGCCATGTGTATATTGGCCACTACAATAACCACAAAGAAAGACTGGCTACGAGTTTCACCAGCGAGATTCACCCATTTATTAAAAACGTCTTATGAAATACTTCTCTTCTAAGCATATTCTGCAGGAGAGAAAGAAAAAAGCATAAAACGCATTGACTCAGTTCAGACGAGATCCTGTGCCGGGGGAACCAGGCACCTCCTCCGGAGAGGAGCGCTGGCAGGAACCACCTAGCTGCCGTAACTGCAGTACATACCCGAAATTACTTGTTCCTTTGAGGCAGGGATGTTTTTAAACGGGTACAACTTTGCCGGCAGCTCAGGCAGCAGTTCCAGGTGTGACCCGGTGGCCCCCCTCTGCCCTGTGCGCCAAGCCCCAAGCCCGGGAGCACGGGGGTCACCTCTTCTCCCCCGAGGGATGCTATGCAGGACGGCACCAGACAAAGACCTGGGGGCAGCAGCTCCAGCATCGCGCCCTGCGCCAGCACTTCACGCAAGGAGACCAGCAAGTATGGCCGACTAGGAGGTGAAGGGCAGGAGGCGGGGGGACTCCAATCCCAAACCCCACTGGAGCCCGACGAGCCCCTTTTGCTTTGGGGCGAGGGAGGTGCCCCTCGTGGGCGACGGGCAGGGCATCTCGGTGCCAGACGCAGCGGAGCCGAGCATAGGGACAAAAGACACGCGGGAGGACACGACGGATGCATGTGCTCCCTGCCCCCTCCAAGCTGCCCCGTACCCCCGCCGCATCTGCCTGAGAGGGGACCCCAAAGCAGAACTCGTGGGTCCCTGCCTCCTCCTCACCGCTGAGGCCAGGTCCTCGGGGACGGGGGGGCTGTCCCCCCGGCCCGGCCAAGGTCAGCCACGGGCGGGCCCCGACCGGCTGCCCGTCGGGGTTCCCACCCAAAGGCACCCCCCCACAGCCCACCTCACCCCGCGGCACGCAGAGCTAGAGCCCACAGACCCCCTACCTGCCCCTTGACCAAACTGGCCGCAAACTGCCTCATGACGGCCTCCACGGTGTAGGCGCTGGACCAGCCGCGGGGGGTGAGCAGCTCCATGCAGATGGCTCCGCCGTCGAGGACGTAGCCGTTCTCCAGGCGGGGGCTGAGCACCCTCATGAAGGGCGGCGAGAAGGGGAAGTTGTCGGGGAAGGTGAGGTTGAGCAGGATGTACTCCGTGTTGGTCTCCTTCATGTCCTGCCACAGCACCGAGTCCTTGTCCACCTGGTGCAGCTTCACGTTCCAGTCGAAGAGGCTCTCGTCCACCAGCTCCACCGAGATGAAGCGGTCGCTGAGCCGCGCGATGTCCTGCAGCTCCTTCATCAGCCGCCGGGTCCGCACCTGCGTGCAGTGCTGCTGCCGGCCCGCGGGCGCCAGCGGCCCCGACCCCGACGGCAGCGGCACCAGCGGCGGCGGCCCCGACCCGCACCCCGAGCCGGGGCCGGGGCCGGGCCCGGGCCGCTGCGCCGTCTCCTTACCGGCGCCGGGCTCCCGGGCCGCCTCCCGCGGCTTCTCCCTGCCGCCGCCCGAGCGCGGCTGCGGGGGCTGCTTGGCCGGCTCCGGAGCCTTCTTGTTCTTGTGGCCCCCGGGGCTGCTCTCGCTGCTGCTGCTGCTGCAGCCGCCGCCGCCCCCCCCGGGGGGGCCCTGCGGCTGCGGCTTGTTGCTGCTGTTCTTCTGGTTGCCCCTGCCCCTGAGCGAGGAGCCCTGCTGGCCGCTGCTGCTGCGGTGGTGGTGGTGGTGCTTGGGGTCCTCCGTGTCCCGGTTGTGCAGCCGGATCAGCCCGATTTTCCGCAGCAGAGTGGCCATGTTGTGCGCGGCTCTCCTCTCCCTCTCGCCTTTATCGGGGGTTGCGAGGGGGCGTTATTATTATTAATTTAAAGCCCTGCCCGGCGGATTCGCTGTTCGCGGGCAGGGGGGCCGGGGCCGGGGCCGGGCGGGCGGCGAGGCCCCTCTCCCGCCGGTCTGGGCGCAGGGGCCGCGGGGAGAGAAAGGCGGCGGCGGTGCCGCGGGGAGGATGTGCGGCCGCCGGCCGCCGCTCAAACGCCCCCCCGCGCTAGGGCTGCTGCCGGCAGCATTGCAGCAGCGGGGCTGCTCCCGGGGACATCACGGCCCCGCTGCCGTGGCCATGATCCCGTGAAAAGAGGGGGGGGGGGGAAAAAAGAGGAAGGAAAAATAAAACAAACCAAACCAACCAAACCCCCCGCAAAGGAGAGGCGCCCTCCCCCCCGCGCACAGCGGGCGAAATCGCCTGCGCTGCAGATGGCTTCCCCCAGCACCTTCGGCTCGCACCCGGCCGAGCCAATCCCCGGCGGCTCCCCGGCGGGCCGGTCCCCGCTCCGCGCCCAGCACCTCCCCCCGGGGAGGGGGGGCGAGGGGGAGAGGCCGGCAGCGGCCGCCCCTGCCTCCGCGCTCTCCCGCGGCGGCGGAGCGCGGAGCGCGCCCCGGCCCTTTGTCCGCCGTCGCCTGCGGACGGGCCCGCGCCGCGCCGGCGGGGGGAAAGGGGCCGCTCGGGGCGCCCCTGCCGCAGCCCCCGCCGCGCCGCGCTGCGCACCCGCGCTGCCTACGCGCCTGGCGACACCGCCGCTGCGGGCCTCGGCGGGGGGGGGTGGGGGGGGGAGGCGTTCCGCAGCGCCGCCCCCCGGCCGCTCCGCGCCCCTCCGCGCCTCCCCGCGCCGCACTTCCCCTCCAGCGGCGAAGCGGGCGGTCGCAGCGCCGAGGGGCGGCCGCGCCTCGTCGCGGGTGGCGGGCCGGGGCGCTGGCGGCCGCCACCCCGGGAGGGACCCGCGGGAGCGTGGGTAGGTGTTGCACGCGTACGTGTACGTATGCGAGTGTGTCATCGCTCCCACGGCCAGAAATGACTGCCGTCATACCCGGGGTTTAGTGCACATGTATGCCCTGTATGTAGCACAGCCACAGCGCGGGTACCTAACAGCTGTCGGGTCCTGTGTACGGATGTAATTGCATTTAAATGCATCTCTGTGTATTTACTGTGCATACATCAACCCACCTAAACGCATAGAATCGCATCCATAAGGCATATACCCATAAAAATTCATAAACGGGGTTGAAAAATAGGTATTACTCCTGGGGACATTCCGGTGGCACACCAGAGGAAAATTTTTCACGGTGAGCACAATCGGCCACTGGAATAATCTCCCCAGGGAAGCAGTGGATTCCCCAACATCGGACACCTTTAAGATTCAGCTGGACAGGGTGCTGGGCCATCTTGTCCACACCGGGCTTTGGCCAGAAAGGTTGGAACCTCGAGGTCCCTTCCAACATGGTATTCTATGATATAAATACAAACATGTGCATATATTCATGTGTGAGTATTTCTGTATTTTTTATGTTGGGAATGATGTGACAATCTTTGTTTCTTCAGCACAGCTGATACACATATCCCATCCCTCTTACACCTGCTCGCCTTCAGACCGGATAGGTCCGTCCTCCTGGGACTCTGTGTAACACAGGAAGGAAAAGCTCTGCCACCACAGCCCTCTTTACCTTCAGAGACTGGAAAAGAAAAAAAAAAAAAGCAATAAATGCTTTGGATTGTGGAGAGGTGAAGGCAAGGCCTAGAGAGTGATTACATCTGTTGTACAGGGGATGTAAAGCAATGGGCAGTGTGCGCGTAAAGCAGCATTATATTCCATAAAACCTTTCCCAAGCAAACACCCCCTTTGCCATAAGTGGCCTGAAACATTGTCTTCTGTGGTTCTGAAGAGTGGCCTATGCTGGAAAAGGACTGCTGTGCTTCTGTAAAGATCTCCAGAGAAAACTGCCTGGGTTTCTTGAAAGCTATTTCTGCAAGGCACATTACATTTTTGTCAAAAACAGGGTAACCGACTCGCTTCCAGAGAAATGTTGGGGTCAGTTAACTTCTGAGCTTTTTTCCACTTTCTTCTTCCTGTTACTTAAACCACTCAATTTTACTGACACATCTATATTCAGCAGGTGACCGTTTACTAATGACCATGTACCGGGTACCGGGTCTGGCTGAGCTGGAATTGGTTTTCCCCTACAGCAGCCCTCACGGTGCTGTGTTTTATGCTGGGAGCTGGCAGGGTGTTGGTAGCACCCTGGTGTTGTGGCTGCTGCTGAGCAGTGCTTACACAGCACCAAGGCTCTCTCCGACATTTTCCCCCCAGTGGGACGGGATGGGCAAGATCTTGGGAGGGGACACAACCAGGACAGCTGACCCCAACTGCCCAAAGGGATATTCCATACCGTATGACGTCTGCTCAGTATAAAGCTGGGAGAAAGGAGGAAGGGGGTGGGGTCACCCTTGGTCCTCCGAGGCAACCACTACGCGTATGGGAGCCCTGATTCCTGAGAAGGCCCGACATCACCTCTTCGTGGGGAGTAGAGATTAAATCTGTTTTCTTTTTTTTGCTTTCACACACAGACCTTTGCTTTGCTTTGCCTGTATTAAACCTACTTTTGTTTTACCCACAAGGGTTGGGGTTTTTTTCCTATCTTATTTTTTTCCCCCTCTTTGCCCTGTTGAGAAAAAAAGGGGAAGGGGGAGGAAGTGATAGAGCAATTTGGTGGGTACCTGGCATTTAGCCAAGGTCAAACCACCACAGACCATTATGTCAAACAAGATAGTGTGAAATGTAGTCTCTTTGCTGGGCTTTACAAATGGACCCAAATGATAGATCAGTCTGATTTACTGTGGATTAAAAAGCTTGCTGTTTTTAAAATCAAGATCCTGGAAGTAGAATTACATTTGTTTTTCAAACATGGCTTTATTGAAGGCTCAAAATCATCTTAGTAAAATTGTTGAAAAACCTTCTTACTACAGGGTTGTTTGTGATTTCATTTATTTTCTCAGTTTGTGCAATGCACATAAAGCACAAAAGTATTTATTTTAAAATCTTACTTAATGACATAGCAAGAAAATTCACTGTATGGAATCTGTATTTGAGGAGATCACAACAAATGTAAACTGAATCACCGGCCACATAAACAAGGAGAAGGAGGCACAGCAGGGCTCCATGGCTCAGGCAGGGCCGCGCTGCTGATGGCTGCACCATGATGCTGTGGGACTGGCGAGATGGCGGCACCGCTCTTCAGCTCCTTCGGGGGAGCAGGGGGTGGGGGAGTTGGAGGTAGAGGCCCTCTCCTCTTGCTCCCAGGAGACCCCATAGAGGAAGGTCAGGAGATAGTAGCGGAGCTGACCCACATGTGATACCTGGTGCATCTCTCGTTCAGCCTGCTCTGAACAGAAAGAAGATGAAGAGCTGTAAGCTGGCTGTAAACAATGGCCCAGGAAGCACAGATGCCACAACACTGTCCTTGTTGGCTTCTGCCCTCCGTGCTACTGACCTGCCCAGTCCCGAAGCCTGTCAGCGTGATAACCCTTGGGGTTTTAGATCTCTCCCTGTGTGCAGATACCCAGGGTCTGTTGCAGGAGGTGTTTGCTAAATTTCCTACCCTGATCTGAAGATCTGAATGTGAAATACTGTTGACAGAGTGTTTCCTGGGAGGTCAGAAGTCCTGGAGAACGTGAGGTGGGTGGGTTGAAGCATCTGGGAATGTTCTGTCCATCTCATGCTCCTCTTACCTTCCTTCACTCTATAGCCCACCCTGCCTGAGGAAATGAGGAACATCCAGTTTACAGGATATTGGAAAGCATGTCCAAGCCTTCCCCCAGTAACCTTCTAGAGTGCCAGACATGCTACCCCTCCTCAAGCTATTGACGGCCTCATCCATGGAGCTGGGAAATTTCTAGAGTGCAGACAAGCTGCATGCATTTTGTGGTGCATGATGCCTCCAGGTAAGAAGTAATCTGTGCTTTGATGGGCACATGAATTGAGGAGCAGGACTTGCAGGGGGAGAAGCTAAGGCACAGAAGGAAATTTCTATTCCTCTTGTTAGCAGATGGAGCAGGGCACAGAGAAATGTGATGGGACAGGTTGGGAGGCTGATCCTGCTCTTGTGTAAAAGCTTGAAGTCACAGAAACTTCACCTGCAGGTTCAGTCCTGGAGGGCTGTCATGCAGAACAAGGCATGGTTCGATGGTTGTCCCAGGATGAATATCTAGCACAAGACAGGATGGTGTGGCACATATGCTGAACTGAACCAGAATGCCAATTAGCAACTCAAGCCTTTGTGTTGGCTACATTAATATTTTAAACTGAAAGGTCTCTGCATGGTGTTCCTGTGACAGTTGGCAGCAGGAGCCACTATCATAAATTTAACATGATGAAATTTTTTTACCTGTCTCATATAACTGCTAAGGTGTCTACCCAGTGGTGAAGTGATAAAAAAGAGCAAGGTCTCTGCAAAGGGAGACCAGACCCAAGCAGCCCCTCCATGGCCTTTCACCACTGTTTTGTAAAACAGTATGAGATTAATGATGGAAGTGATGAGAAAGCTGTTTCAGTGTTGTGGGAGGTGTAATAGGTGTGCCTGGCCAAACAGCATTCTGCTGTGACAGGGGGACTGCTCTGATCATGCTGGAAGTAGTCTGGTACAATCTGTGTCCATACCATCTTCAGGGTCAAAAACCTGAAGTGGTGTAGTGCACTCTTTTTCATACCCAGGTTTCCTCAGAAAGAGAACTAGTTGGCTAGGCCAGCAAGTTCTCTGGATGGCTGCAAGTCTAGGGCCTTGAAGCAAAACAGGGAGTAAAACAGCCTGCAGGGAAGACTCCTCCTGTATCATCTAGACTGTCCTTATCCACATATTCACTGACTGACAAAAAACTCTCAACAAATTTGGTCCATGATCTCTCTTTACGGATTCCTCATCAATACTTCTTCTTACATAGTAGAAACATATCTATTAACTCTGTTCATTATTATACATTCCCACCAGTTTGCCAGGTGCAGGAGTCAAACTGAACTAGCCTGCAATCTCCCAGACACAGCCCTCCTATCCTTGCCTTGGAGCAGGAGTGGGTGATCCACTTACAGTACATGAAGACATCCTAGAGTGATGCAACTGCTTCAGAATCAGGGAGGTAAGAGGCCATCTGGGTATGAAAGACTGACTGACCTCTGGCAGATATTTCTCCTGAATATTTAGCTGGAGAGCTGCTTTCAGGCTCAGCCATTGTGCACTGACGAGTGAAAGAGGACAGTATTCAAAGCTCAGGTCTAACAGCAGCCCTCAGCTTCACGTGGAGCTGCTACAGCTGATGAAGGGTGTCTCAGACTCTTCTTGCAGTAGAAAGGCATCTGTCACTAGTTGGAGATTCAGAGCTCCAAACTCCTATCGCAATACCAATTTGGTGTTTGGGGCTACCAGGAAGGTGAGGGTTTTTTTTATAGCAGGATACTACAGGCCAGTGATTTTCTCATTTTTACTGAGTTTGCAAAAAAGAAGTTACCTGGGGCTCAGCAAAAAGCTCAGATGTGTATTGTTTGCTTCCACTTAAATGCAGCAGAATTTTAAGGTCTGTGTTAGAAAATGTTACTTAAATTGAACAAGTGCAAAGAAGCATTTCTATGCAGGTTAGGGGAACAAAATGCACGTCTTTGGAGAATTATAAGATCTTGTCTTGTTCAGTATAGCCCAGCAAAGACTAAACGGGGGTGTGGTAACACTTTATAAATATATTTGAGAAGTAAATGTCAGAGGGGGATATTGACTTAATCACATGATCAAATGGCTGTACAGTGAGTAATCCTCAATACGGTTGGACTGGAAATCTAAAGGCTTCCAGCTATCTGATGAATGAAGGGCTCAAATACTCTCCCGAGCACTGGAAGCAGTAGCTTTCAGTCTTGTAGGATGGAACCTGAGAAGCTTATGAACATAATTGTACAACACAATAGAATAGCAAAATGCCTGAAGATAGAAAATTAAGCTTATATTACAAGTCCCTGGGCATCTGATGTGTCAGTATCCCCAAATGTGTGAGAAAATAGATTAGATCACTGTCAATTTGCATTATACTTATAATAATTCCATGCCTCAGGGCTTCCACTGGAGTTAGGAAAGATTTTATTTATTCTTCCTGATGCATGATTTGTCCTCTAACGGTCTTTTCTTCGTTCCTCTGCAGGTCTGCAGATAGATTGTTATAGGTAGCATTAAAATTTTAGGGTTTACGTGTCCTGCTCAGGATTAGGCTAGCCTCTGGACCTGGAACTCTAAAAGTTATTTATCTAGATCAGCTTGGTAGGCACCACTGATTTCCTTTATAGCACGGGACACAGCCTCCTTCCTAGGATCAAACAGAGTTTTTAGTGAATTCTTTGTAAACCTGCAAACACACACTTTTTCAGCAAGCAAGCTATTTATTTGTCTCTCTCTCCTTTGCCTGAGTTGTTCCAATGCTTACTAGTATCTCACTGGGCACCTTTGATTATTCATGGTTTGTCTGCTTCCTTTCATCCTCCACAGTGACAACATCAATTATTTTTAAAAGGATGTTCAGAGGAGAGGAATTTCCAGCTACAAACATCAAGAATGAAGAAATACACAAAAATGTTCACTCCTGGAATGTGAAAGCCTCGTAGAGGTGCATGTAACCCTATGTTACTGTTGACACATCCTCCAAAGTTATCTTCCTCTCAGTGTCAGAAGTCCACCTGGCATTTCTAATCTCTTTCACTGAGTTAGATGAACAAAATACTTGGAGTAACCTCCATTCCACAGGCATGATAAGCCCAGGTAAAGGCAAAGGATACCCAGGTAAATTAATAAATGAGGTAAATGAATAGCCATTATAACACAGCAACAGCTTTTGAGAACGAGTGAGGTAAACAATATACCTGGAGAATATGATTGTCTGTTTGCTTTTTAAGTCCACACAGCATTGGAAATGTTCAGGAGAGGCTTTTTATGTTCATGGTGTTCACCTTCATGTATTGCTACTTACTGACCAAGAGAGATTTACATCCAGAAATTCTGAATCATTGAACTTTGTGTCAGAGGTGACTACCTCATATACACACAGGTATTTTTAAATTCTCACCCTCATAGACAACTGCAAGATATGGTCAGTAATCCTGAGAAAAGTCTTACTGTAAAGCACAGAAATCACTTATAAATTTCTCCCAAAATAAAGGTACAATGCATCCTTTACCTTATTCCGCCTTCAGCCTTGACATCTTCCGGCTACATTTTCATCTTACGGTATCGCCTTTACAGTCATTCTGTAGCTGCTCAGTGAGGAAGCTGTATTTCATGGAATGGTTGGAGGAATGGCAACTATATGATGGTCACTCTACTCTGGATGCAAAAATTCTTGTTTGTCATTGCAGACAGTGATTTTCTGGATTTTCTGGCTAGAATTTCTAAAGGTCTGAGATCATTAACTTTTTTGGGCTCCTGTATAGAACCAGGGCCATCACTGAGGCCTTAAAGCTCTCCTGCTTTTAACTGGGGGCAAACAATATACACCTGAGCCCTAAGTAGCCTCTTTTTTTTTGCAGTCTCCAGCTAGTGATGGATGGCTCTTTACTCCATGAAGACTCTGAGGGGTGTCCTGCATCAGCTGCAGTCTGCTCTGCCCGACACTGAGAACTGTGCCTGACCCATTTCACTTGTCAGTGCACAGCATCTGAGCCTGAAAGCTGCACTCTAGGTGCTCCAGTGCTCTGGGGCACAGCAGCAGACACACACAAATGTAGCTTATTCCCAGCTCAGAGCACTGGGTTAACCCCCAACTACACAAAGGTACTAAGACTCTAGGTCACCTAAGTAACAGATGGATGGCAGTGTGAACTACAAAAAGTTAACACGGGGAGACAGTCAAACCCATCGAGTTCAACTTTAAAAGGCAGAATGCTGGAATTTCAGTAACTTAGTCTCAATGTCTTTATGGTGCCATCAAATAATTTTTGGCCCTTGAAGTTTAAACACTGCATTTCAGACCTCTTGCTCACCTGAAGTGACGGGAACAGGATAAAGTTCAATAGTACAAAGTATGAAGTTATGTGCTGAGGGCCCAATGATAAAGAATTTTTATGTAAATCTGGAGGAGCAGACAAAGAAAGAGTCTGTTGGTAGAAGTGATAAAAAGGATGTGTTGCCAGAGTGATGCAGCTTTAAAAAAAAAGGCTGGTGTGACTGAAGATGGCACTCGGTGAGGTACTTTTAGTAAAGATGAGGAAGTATTAGAACCTTTGTATAAGATGATGATAAGATCATATTTGGATCCTGGAACAACACACTCTCATCTTTGATGCCTGCTCAACACTTTTGTTTTGACTCCAGTCAGTCCTTTACCTTTGTGTTCCCTTAAATCTCACAATATTCTCTCATTTTCCTCTTCACAGCACACAGCCATAAGAAAGGTCAATTGTAATGCTTTTATGGGTGATGAACTCTTCCTCCTTTGTCATCACAATAGTAAGGGACATGCTTTAGCTTTCTGTTTCTCAATGCCAATTATAAAACCCAAGCTACTATGGAAAAAGTTCAAAAGGGTTAACAAAGGATTAGAGAAGCTAAATTCTTTAAAAAATAGATTAGTTGCAAGATTACTGGCAATGGCTCAGTTCCGTAAAAGGGAGATGTGTGTATTTACGTACACAGTCATACACTGTCGCCGGGAACTGTGATTAAGTCCTCATACCCTGGTCTTGGAGAAGCTGCTGCTGCCACCAGCTGGTAGTTCCCTGGTCCTTGGCTGGAGTGAATGCGTAGCCTACCCAAAGAAGTCCCAGGAAGACAGGTAGGCCCTGAAGGAGGTCACATCTACAGGTAAAGTTACAGAAACATTGCTCCAGCCCAAAGTACATTTTGGAATTTGACAAAAGACGATCTGTGTTATGTTAACAGGACCAACCAGTGAAAGCATTCACAGTCGGCAGTTATCCATGGGCATGGCTAGAACAGCAAGTGTACCAAATTCACAGCATCACACATGCAACACTGGTCCCTTTTATGATTAGATGAAATTCCTGTGCTTCACCACTTAGGTTCCAGAAATACATTTTAGGTTGGCAGGTCCTTTATACTCTGAAAGTAGAAATGGCAGTTCCTTGCATGCTCCACTGCTGCTTCTGCAGAGCCGATGTAAGAAGGAATCTAGTGAGCACAGTTTATATACCATGCAAAGATCAAATGGTTTGTCACCCTGTGGCTGCAGTCATAGATGTTGTAAGAGAAGGGCTTTTGCCCCACCTGTAGGATCAGTGCGGGTCAGTGGTCCTTTCCTGCCCACTCTGTACACATGAGGATGCACACAGAGATCGCTGGTTATCGGAAGCTGTATACATAGTTGTAGATCAGCTGCTGGGTTTGTCATTAGCAAGCCAGAAGATGGAGGCTTCTCTCTGTTAGGATGAGCAACAACATGTGCTTTCTCCTGCAACATGCTCTGCAAGAGGATAGTACAAGCAAACCTGTGCTTGAGTCCTGGAGGCACCAGGAGGTACCACAGTCACTGGGCTGCTGTACATGTCAGAAGATGTTTGCCAGGACTGGGATGGATGTACTGTAGATCACATCTCAGCTGGCTGTTTCATACCTCGTTCTTCCCACGAAATCTAATATGTTGCAACTCACTATATTAGATGAAATCAGTTCTTTGGTTTCTAAAGTATACTGCTTTATCTGGATGTCTAAGACAAAATGGGTAACACCAGACATCCTTGTTTCCAGACTAAGATATGGGAAACAGAAAATCTTCTTGGGCTTAAGAAATGCCTTCATAGTGATTAAATTAGGTCTGTTGTAGACTTAATCAACAAATACAACAGTGGTGATGGATAGTGCTTGTTCTAAACACAAGCACTGAGTCAGAACTGGCTATCACAGCAGAGTTACATGCAACATTACTGCCTTCAGTTTGACTGACTTACGATGCCTCGGTCTTTCTTTCCCAGTGAGGCCAAGCTCTCTCACTCATTGGCATCAGCCTTCATGATCTCCAAGTGTATCTGTGCTGTACCAGGTGTTGCTTACCTGCTCCAGCCATTTTCAGATACATGTGTAGACTGATCTTGGACCATCCACAATCTCTGTGGCGTATTCATTTGCCCAGCCATTTGTGAGGTGGTGACACTCAGCAAGCCCCCAAAGTGCACGTTATATGCCATTTCAGATTTGTTGTTGTTGTTGCAAGGTGTGCTTCTTCTGCTCATAATACCAAGCCTGGTTACTACCATTGCTAGGGTTGCCAGATCCAGAGAGGCCATATGAGCACATCTGATGCTGAACCAATGCTCATCAGTTTAGCAGCAATAATCCGTCATAGGATTGGCCTCCTTTCCCTTTTCTCTCCTTCCTCCTAGACTCTGTCTCCATACCTCTGTGACACCAATCACATACAAGATGCACAATCCTCCATGAACCCTTGTAAAACTGGTACCTTTCCTATGTAAGACAGATAGTCTCTTGGAAACTGTCACTCTAATTTCTGTTTTTTACCCGCTTTCCCTCGGGCCAAACAACATTTTGCCTGAGCTTCCCATGCCAGACTCTGAGAGGCGTCTATCCATGACCCACAGAGCAGGATCTGGGAGTTAATGCCTTGTGTGGCTCACAAGGAGGTCCAGGCTGGGAGGGACATAGCAGGGCCAGCACTGTTGTGACTGCATGGGTGAGCTGGATGCTCAAAAGTCATTCTCACTGTGACCACAGGAATTCAGGGGAAGGAGAAAGCAGCACCCTGAAGATAACTTCTTTCCTTCTCCAAGGCTGGACCACTCTACCTGTTTCCCAGCTTGGTCTCTCACCCACTGCCAAACATGGACAGACATTTTCTAGTGGGGAGGAGAGCTGCCAAGCGCAGGGCATTTCCTTCACCTTCATGGCATATAGTCATAGCCACAGAGCTGGACAGTGGTTTAAACTGGGTCTTCATCTACCTGCACCCATTCTTACAAACCTTGCTACAGGAATCATACATATTCTTGGACTCTGAGCCAGTGGTGGCATTTGTATATGAAATGCAAAAGCAGAAAAACATGTGAAAACCAGAAGAAGAGGATCTATCCAGGTTTCCAGGTAAGGCATGTTTATTTTTAAGAGTGTCTCATGAGGTTTGGCCAAGGGTTCACCACTGTGGTTCTGGTGGCAAAGGGAAGACAGAGAATGGAAGGGTTGATGTGAATCCAGTAGCACAAGGGTCTTGAACAGGCAGGGGACCAAAAAATTCCTGAATTAGTTTATCTTATCTGATTTCTTCCCATTCTGAGAACAGATGGTCCCTTCTTCTTCCCCTGGCCTGTTTTTTTGGCACTAGGGCAGGGTGTTCCCTACCTGTGCATGATCAGTCTTCTCTGTCATGGCCCCTAGGACACTCGGTGTCTTCTGTTTCTCCATCCTCTGGCAAGCTGTACATGCCCACCAAGGTGAGATCAGGCAGAGCTTGCAGCTCCCTTTCAGAAGTGTCCATGGAGGGAAGAGAATCAAGGAAGATACATTGGTCTCCAGTTGTCAACACACCACTGTGAACTGTTGCCTATATTGATTTTCTCTGCCGAAACCTTCATCTCAAGGCCACAATTTGTTTCGGAGGTGTTTTGCCTGAAATTACTGAAACCATATCCCAAAGAACTGCTGGGCTGGGAGGGGTACTGGGCATTCTCCTGAGGGATGGACATGGCAGTGCTCTGAGGTCTTCTTTAAAGACCTGTGCTGGGGAGCAAAAGGGAAGTGGTAGGCACAGAGGAAACAAGCTATATAGTCTGTGAGATGGCCACTGCAAGAGAGGGCTTTTCCTGCTCTATCTTTTCAGTCTTCATAGTACAGAAAGCAGTCTGAGAGCCTAGGCTACTACTACAGCTGCCCTCTTGGAAAGTGAGGGACACTGAATGACCATGAAAATGGTGTTTTTATAATAAGATGATAAGGGTATATGTGGTATATCCTGGGTCAGGGCTTCTGGAGATGTGCAGGGACATGAGGAGTGTTGGGATAGTGTTCGACTAGTAGGCTGAGCAAGGCAAATCTGACACAATCTCATCTATACAGTTTGCAAAAAGAAGACCCTGGAACACTCCATTGTGGTAGACTTCATCTGGAATTCGTCTCACATCAGGCTGGTTGAATCACTCTGAAATCACTTTTGGGAGCATTGTGGCAGACCAGATGATCTGCTCCCGGGGCCACTCCCGAGCAGGATTTTATTTGGCAGTATTGCCAATAGAGTTCCCCAGGGGACTGCTACTGGCATAATTCAATACTTGTATTGATGATCTGGACGTAAATATAAAATTACAAATAAAAGAAAGAGCATACAGAAAGGCCAGTGAAGTGATAAATAGTGTGGAGGCAGACTAAACTGATTAGTTGTGTTTGTAAAACAAATGCATTTTAATAGAAACAATTTGCAAAGTCATCTTACTAGGAGCAGATTGTGCAAGTTCATGTCACTGGAGACTGTCTTCCCTATAGGGGTAAACTTTAGAGGAAATCAGGGGTCATAATGTACTGGATCAGCACAGAGTTTCCACGGAATCTTGTGGCAAGGAGGAATTTTGTAGTGCTGCAGTGCATCATCAGGAAAGGATACATAAGCAGTGCAAGACATGGGAGAACAGGGACCAATACCTCTGTAGAGACCAATACCAGATTTCGATGTGCAGGTCATCTTCCCCTTTCTAATGATAATGAAAAAATAGAAACACAGAAAAAGCTGCAAGTCATTAAATAAGAAAATGATGTGAAGAGTTCAGTGTGTTTAATTTATCATGTAGAAGTCTGAGAGATGATTCGATAATTTGATTAAAGCACCGAATAGATATCTGAGAAGAAAACTAACTGGACAATAAAGCATTTCTTCATCAGGTAGACAGAGGTGTGGAAAGAATCAATAGCTATAAATTAGTCTTTCTCAGGCAACTTCTGTAAGTAAAACCTATTTAAAGACTGGATGCTGGACATGAACAGCAAAGTATCGTTTCCAGCGATGCAGGCAGATTGTAAAGAGGGTGGCATATGAACACACAAGAGCGTGAAGAATGAGTTTAAAATTGAAGAGTTACTTGAATGCCCCCCAAAAGAATAGTAGAAAGAGAATCTTTAGCTCAATGCCTGCCTGTCTCACAGTGCCTTTCAGGAAGGAACACCTACCTACATGATAAAGTATACCAGAGAGTCAACTGGCTGTAATTGTGTCCAAAGTGTCCACACCACAGGACAGACTAAAGGAGCTACGCATTCAAGCCTTTTGCCCCACTGCGTCCTGAAGTCCCCCACAGTCTATTTGAGCCTGAGCAGTTCAGAAGTACCTTGGAAGATCCCAGTTTGAACTGGAGGCAGCTTGCTTGCTGTTCTGGTGAACGCAAGGCCCTTCATGTTGATCCGGCAGAACCCTGAGTGCTTGCTGATCCTAGCCTCTCCTGCACAACATCTGCTCAAGCCTCAGGACTACTCCCAGTCCCAAGACCATGGTGCTGGTAGCTCCATACTGGCTGTAACCATGGCCCTGTGCAACTTGGTTGTTTAAACACTTTTCACCACAGGGTCTAACTGTGAATACTAAGTAATGTTTCTGATTTTCTGATTTGTTCTGGTTTGAACCCATGTGGGCATTACTTCATTTTTCTACACCGTGAATAACAGATCTACCTTACAAAACCAAAAAGTGCCAGGGAAGGGCACAAACACAGAAACACAGGCATCCACACTGTTTACCTGTTACAAAGGTACTGTCACAAACTGTTTGTGAACAAGAAACTGTTCATGAAGAGGATGTCTCAAAGAACTCGAGTGGGATGCCCTGTGGAGCAGAAGCAGAGCGAGCTCTGTGGAGGTGGAGTGGTGGGCCATTTCTTTCCCCCTCCTTCCTGTTGTTGCCCAGAGACAGAACTTGCCTAACTGCACAGTTACAGGCCAGAGAAAATGAGAACCTTCTGGAATGACCTATTGCACATACATAAGAAAGACTATACAAAGGCAACACCCTACGTGTGTCTTTGTTGACCCACCACCTATGGACCAAGCTGGCTACTCTGCGATGACGCGGGATCCAAGGGTGGTGATTCATTCCCCTTTTCCTATCCCCTCCTCCTCTCTTTTCCTCTTTCTGCTCTCTCTCTCGCTCTTTCTTACATATATTCATGTATATAAGTTTTGTATGAATTGAATTGTGATTGGTTGATCGTTGACAGGTTATTAGGAAAATAGTCTCACTGCCAAAGTGTTTCTCCTGACGGTTATCAGTTGATTGTTGCCAAATTGTCTCCATTCACTCACTACAGTGGTCAGTTAATAAAAGCAGAATTGTTCCTCTGAGTCATTGTGGTGATGCAGGCTCTTGGGGAATTCAAAAGATTCATCCCCCCTTGTAACCCACCGCATGGGACGAGAGAGGTACCCAGTCAGCTTTTTAATCTGAACCACTGACTCTTCCAGAAATGCCTTCAGGTACATTTAAGGAGTTGGAATACAAATGAGGTCTGCTCCATGCCAGTTGGACTCAATGCTAGAGAATGGTAGTGGGTCTATTTAGTTTGCTAGCACACATGTGGCCTGGGAGTCTTAATAAATCTTACTGACTGGGATATTCCTAGGGCTTCTTTCCTCCTCTGGTAATGAAAAAAAGTATCAGTTTTAAATACAGTGCACTAGTTATTCTGAGTTACAGGAAAAAAAAAAAAAAGCACATCAATAGGCAAATCAGCCTTACTTGTTGGTAATAATGAAAATAATCTTTTTCTAAGAGTACAATAAATATATATATTTCTCACACCTGTGGGAAAAAAAAAATCACATGAAGCTACTTGATAAATATTGAAAGCATGTCCACATTTCAGAAGAATAGATCTTAATTTTGCTTTAAATGACATATGGCAGCAATACAGATGCAATATAAACTGAGTCTGATAAATAAGATTAACACCCCAGGGAAAAAAACAGATAAATCTTTTGATTTCTCAGCACATTTTTTAAAAACAAAATTAAGAATTAGTTCTTTATGGGATATTAAGGGTACTGTGAAATGAAGAATTTCAGTATTGTGGATCTAGATTAGTTGTCATTACACCATGGAAATAATATTCCTGTCCTGAAACATACTTATAATTCCTTTGCTGTGTCTTGCTGACCTCCTTGCAGCCAGAGTTGTCAGAACAGACTCTGTGATCCAATATCATTTACCATCAATAGAAAGAGTCTCACGGGGCTCAGTTATCTTTGGTTCAGGTCCCAGAACATTTCAAGATCTACGAGACTTGGAAGAGCAAAAATTATTGTATGCACAAAATCCTGATCCTGCTGCTCCTTAGATACATAAATTTAGATGATTTCAGCAAGACTGAGATCCAGCCATGATGCATAAATGCATCATCCTGCTAATTTGTTGTAAGACGTGTATTATTTCAAGACATTAATGAGAAAGTTGCTAAATACTGTATCTGCATGGAAACTATAATTACACCTCTTATTCAGCTGAATAATAGGATTTAAAAACCTGTTTATTTTATTGTATAGCATTATTTTTATACAGTAAAATGTAAAAATACAACATGCTTCTGAGCGAGTCAAAAAACATCCTAAAGATAAGTGCCATCAGCCTGATATATCAAGAGCAGATAGATGGTATTTTCTGTGCTGCTCACATCTATCTTCCCTGCTTCTCTTTTGCTTATCACCTCTTGTAATTAACACAAAGAAGGGTAGCTGGCTCAAAACATAGAATTCTTTGACAGGTGATGCTCCCAGTTAATGACCTGAAATTTCAACCTCCATTTCTGGGTCTGCAGAATGATGAAGTGATCAGTGCATTAGATACAATCACGCAGAAGGAAATAGTAACAAAGTCAAAGACCGAAAGTGAGAAAGACGGGAGAGAAAACTTACATCTTAAGAACTAAATGTGTTTTATTTTCTTTATTCACTTCTTCTGCTTTATTGACCAGCAGAAGAAAACAGGAGCTGGGAGGAGAATTACAGTTCCAGAGATGGACAAACAGATTAATTATTTGTCACTTTTTATATTTCTGAGAATAAAAAGTGACTACAACAGTAGTTAATCTTAAACAATGCATTGTGCCATATTATACTGGAAAGGACATTTATCTGGAGTATAGATACCACCAAATAAGAAAACAGTGAGCTGAGATTTTTTTGAGATCCAAAGGGCACATAAAGAGTCTCAAATTAACCTTTTTATGCTCTGCTTGGTAAGAAACCACTATGCAGTCTGTCTACATCCTACGCAGCACAGGCCATTCTTTAACAATTCAGGCAGGCAGGACCTCATAACCAGCACAGATTCAGATAAAGGCTCTATATGGGACAGTATCCTGTGCTCAGCAGTAACCAGAAGCAAATACTGAAGAGTGAGAACAAGAAAAACATCTATGAGACCACTCCTGACTACTCTCCTGGGCTTGAACTACCTTCGGTTCATGGGATTTCCTGAGCCAGGTGTGGTTTGTCTACCTCTCTCTGACTCTACTAAGCATTTGTCCCATTTCCCCTTCAACCTAGCTAAGCTTTTACTGTCTGTAGCATCCATTGGCGAATGTATCTACAATACAGCTAAACCTTGTATGACAAAAATCACCTCTCTATGCATGTTTTTAAGCTGTCTCCAGTTGGCTTTAATTTGATGATCCCTAGTTTTTGTGACAGTCTAGGCTCCAGGCCACTCATGGCTTTGTAGATACAGCAAAGTATCAGTCATGGCTCTCATCAGTGGGCTCTCTCTCAAGCTGAAGAGTCCGTGTCTATTCATGTTTTACTACTACAGAAGCCATTTCACATCTACATTTGTGTTGTCAGCCCTTCTCTTACTCTTTTCCTGGTCTACTCCAGGGAACCAGAATTGCACAGTATTCAAGGTTGGGGTGAACTGTGGATTTATGCAGTAGCACAATGACATCTTCTGCTTTGTTCTCAATTTCCTTTCCTAACAATTCCAAACTCTCCATATGACTTCTGGGCACTGCTGATCACCGAGTTGATGTTTTCATGGAACTTTCTACTGTGATCCTCGAGTCTTGCTCCTGCATGGTAATGGTCAAGGGTCCATGAATCTTTATGTGATACTAGGATTTTTTTGCTTGCTATGTGTAACGCTTTACATTATCTGTCTGAATTTCTTCTGACATTTTGTTGCCCAGCCACCAAGACTTTTCAGGTCCTTCTACAATTTCCTACAACCTGTATTCATCTTTACTTCACCAGATAACCTTCTCATAAGCCAATTTTCTCATTTCACCACCTGATCTATTTTCTGGGTCATGTATGAGCACATTGAATGGCACAATTTTCAGCCCAGTTCCCTTTAGAACTCCTCTCGGAAAGACACTCCCCTGCAAGAATTAAATGTTTGCCCCTATCCTGCATTTCCTATCTCACAATCAGTTCTTTATTCCATCTAGGATTCCTTCTCTTATTCCATTACTTTAGTTCCTTAAAAGGCTTTGGTTAAGGATTTCACCAGAAGCTGATGGGAAATTCAAGTAGATTGTATCAATTAGATCACTCCCATCTACATGCTTGAAAAATTCATTAGAGGTTTACAAAACAGGATTTTCTTTTACGTAATCTGTGCTACTCTTCCCAAATGGGTCATATCGATCCACATGGGCTCTCATTCTATCTTTTATTGCAAACCCTACTTAACTGCTCAGTGCAGATGTCCAGCTTACAAGCCAGTAATTGCCCACTTCCTGCATGGAAATCAGGGTAGGAGTGCAATATCGTTACTTACATCATGAACCATGAAATTTTCTTTCTAAATCTGTCTGTTTCTATGTACCTATTGATTGACTGAGTCATTTGTAAGACTACCTTTCTTTTCCTTTCCTTCTTTCCTTGGAACACGTTTGTTTTATTTTTTTTTTTTTTCCCTGAATAGGAAAACACTACCCAAGTTGGTGATCATGAGAAAAATTTAACAACTGGCAATGTATTTATAGCAATTTTTAATCTTAAAAGCCCTGTATGCATTTATCTAACAAAATTAATCTAACCAGCCTAGTAAATATAGCTGTAAGATGAGCTGGATATCGCTACATTTAATGTTCAAATTCCATTTCTTTTTCTGTCAGATACTTTACCTGAGTTAGATGTGGTAAAGGATGTCTATCAGATTTCAGCCATTACAAGCAAACTAGAAGTTACGTTTGCTCAGTTTCAACAGTCAAAGGCTTTCCTACAAAGAATAAAGAGAGGAAGTTTTACCTCCAAGCCCACTTCTGTTACTGAATTTAAAGTTATTCTGCTCTGTACTTCTGCTGAATGTGTTTTCCCATAAGCAAAGATGGATATAAAGCAACTCTTTTGTTTGAATCCCAGCCTCTCATGCCTGCAGAGCCACATCTGACACAACAGCATGTATTCAGACTGTTCTTTCAAAATTCGGCCCCCACTGTTCCTTATACTCAGATCTCATCTGGGAAGTACACCATATTCTATATTCTTCCTTCCTAAATATTAGAAAAACCTGTTCTGTACCTCAGACCAAGATCTCTCATGTGATCAGTGCAAAGCACTTGTATTAAAATCTTGTAATCCTGGGACTTCTGCTGTCCAGAGAACGTTCTGCCAACTATGGAAGCAGGATGGCCAGCAACTGCTGATCAACAGACCACAGATTTATTTTATCGTAGGATGACAATACTTGTCAAGGCCCAGAACTGTTTAATTGCTTTTTGCAGCCTAGGATTGTTTTTACAATTTCACATTTGCACAGTACTCTATTTTCCTTAATATTTAGTGCTCTTTACAGTCACTTGCTTTTTAACTTTGTGTTAGTAGACCTAATCTTATGAACTCCTGAATACTGCTTTTTTATTTAGCAAAGACACAAATTCCTGCTACTGAACTAGCATGGTAACCCAGAACAGAAACTGACCACTGGAGGCTTTTTTACATTTTTGTTGCTGTCACTGATATCATAAATGGAAAAAAATATAACTAATAAAAAGGTACATCCAGAAAACTAAGAACTGTTTATTTTGATGTTTCTCGCAGAAAATACATTAAATCTGTTCATTAAATGTTGTATCTATTTTACTTGAGTTCTTATTTCAGTCATTCATTCAAATCCTTCATTGCAAATCAATGCATCAGATTCTTACCTGCTGACATTACTGGACACATCTTCTCAGATTCAACTGAAAACAGACACACTGGAAATAAGCTTTTTATAAAACATACAGTTATTGTGATGTGCCACGGGAATTTGAGCATGTCAGATAATCTTACCACAGGGAAAATGATAGATGGATTATTTAATATAGGCTGATATTTTGTCATTCCCCAGATAATGGCATTGTGGTTTTCATTATCATGTGAACCTCTGTCTGTTACCGCTTCTATTTCGTACACAGTTTAGAAAAAACACTCATAATTAGCAGATGTAAGACAGGTGGGGAAGATAATGACCTCTTGTCAGATAATCAGTCACTGGTTCTTCCATCTCTTTTTGTGTGGTATGCCAAACTCTGTCTTCCCATTGCTCAAGCAATACTTAATTTTTGCACGAAGTAGAACAGTCACAGGGACTGAAATGGCCCCACTGCCAAACATATCCTAACCTCTGAGGTCAAGGCTTTTTGCAGGCTCTTTTCCTTGCGGATAAAAAAAGAGGGATTGAAATCCAGGTATCCTGAACTCCGGGTGAGCATTTTCATTACCAGATAAAAGGGAAGTCTGAGGGTTCCCTTTGTGAGTGGGATCAGGCATGGGATGAGCATATCTACTGATCAGACACAGGGAGTGAGACAGGCAGAAAAATATCTGCTCCTTAGATCTCTGCAGCTACCTGTATCCCAGTTGCATGTGTGACCTTTACCCAGAAGTTAGGTCCTTTTGTGCTAAGGACTTCACAGAGATGATCCCTAACCCAGAGCCTGTACTGGCAGGCAGAGTGTGCAGCTGTGGATAACGAGGCAAGTAATTTAATGAGGATTTTGATGGGACACAGTGAAGTGATAGGATAGTCACATGCAGCCCCACTTAACAGTAAAGGGCAGCATGGGAAAAATCATGAAGTCACCTTTTTGACAAGCTTTCAAGAAGGGAGTGGGCTCTACACTGCAAATGGATTGGGACTAGAGTTCAACCTGTGGTACAGGGTGGGGGCAGTAAGCAAGTTGGAGCCAGACACAAATTTTGAATAGGTCTGAAAATGGAACAAAAAGGAACAACTTTATGCAACAGAGGAAGGGGATCCACTCAAAAGCAGAAATTCCAAATAATGGTCTGAAAATATAAGCCGCGTGCTAATGTTTGTTGAGGAGAGAGAAAAGGATAATTAACAACAACAACAACAACAAAAAATCAATGAGAGTCATTTATAGCAGTTTTATGGGAGCGGATTGCCATGAAAGACTACGTCTTCAAGAAATCAAACGGAGAGACACTTCACGATCTGGATGCAGCAGTCCATGTCTGGCAGGCCACAGCAATTAGTAGTGCGTCTTCAAATCTCATCTTCAAATCTCACCATCCCAAAAGGGGTGCCGGCAGGTTTTTCAGAGATGTTATTAATCACATTCTGTGCTTCCTGCCCCGCCGAAAAATTCCTAGAGATGTTGTACGGTAACAAGAGAAAGAAAAACAGCGCCGAGGGATATACGGAATGATCTGTATTGTCAAACTCCGATCATGTGGCATTTATAAAAGATGCCAATTATAATTTAGTATTGATTACCTTCAGGGTAGAAAGCATTGCTCATCACTTGTGATTACGTAAATCCAGAAGGCCCGAAGTCAATACCGACTTGGGCGATTTAGGGGTTTGCAGACCACATTTTCGCCTCGAATTCAAACGACAAAACGTGCTCTACGGGAGGGCCAAAATTCCTGCGCGGATGATGAATTTACGCTCCCCCCCCGCTCCGCCCCGACCCCGCTCCCGCCGCGGCCGCGGCGGGAGCGGGGTCGGGGCGGAGCAGGAGGGGGCGGGGCTTGTCAGCTAGGGGGCGTGGTTTGTGGTTGAATGGCGTGATGAGAGGCGGGGACCAGCCCAGCCGCTTCGCCTCCTTCCTTCCGCGCATGCGCGAATGGCCGGAAGTAGAGGGGGGGCAAGGCGGTGGTTTAGCCGTAATGGCGGAGAAGTTCGATTCTCTGGAGGAGCACCTGGAGAAGTTCGTGGAGAACATCCGGCAGCTCGGCATTATCGTTAGTGACTTCCAGCCTAGCAGCCAGGCTGGTCTCAATCAGAAATTGTGAGGGTGCTAGCTGCTCCGTCACTTTGTTTTCGTTACCGGGCCAGGCCGCGGGGCCTTTCTCGCCACCCCCAGCCTATTGCCTCAGGGGGTACCGGGAGGCTCTGACCGGCGGATCTGTCACCTTGCCGCCGTAGCGAGACGCGGGAGGAGCGGCAGGGAGTTTTCGCTGGGGTCTCCCTCGCTGGGTTTAGTGTCGCTGGCCCCGCGGTCGGGGTCAGGTTTAACGCAGTACCGCCCTTTTTGCCTAAAACCGACCCGTTCTCTCCTTACAGGAATTTCATGGTGACGGGCTTGCAGGATATCGACAAATGCCGGCAGCAGCTTCACGATATCAGCGTGCCCTTGGAAGTTTTTGAGTAAGTAGCTCGGTATCTGTAAGGAAAGGTTCTGTAGTCGCTGTGGTTTGGGGTGGCGTGTCTTTGCAGCGTGGATATTTTTCCTGAGGACTGCTTGTTTCTTAAACTCCCATCCTCTAAATGCCTCACGAGAATGTGAGCAAGCAGAAGGAGGTGAGAAGTATTTTCAGCCTGTGAGAAGGTGGAAGGGTAAGAGAAGTGATAAATTACACACCAGCTTTCAGATGTCCTTTTTTTTTTCATTTTTTAAACTTATGTTAACTTTACATATGTAGGCAGTAATACGGATCTTGCTGAATCTAGTGATTTAGTAAGCAAGCCTTTGTTTTGAAAATATACTTCTACACTGTGTTAGAATCAAGATTTAAAGTTGCAGGTGAAAGTAAATTAGGCCAGTGTTTAGGTTTAGTTTAAGTAGCGGCAATCTTGTTGGCAGAGGATTACAATGTTAAAAGCAAAATCATGATTGTAGAGGGAGAGCTGTACAAGACCGCTTTTACGATAGGGCTAACAAGTTAATTTACTAGTGTTTCTTTTAAGTCCAGATGTCACAGATTTGCTATATTCTAGTGGAATATTGGCTATGAAGGACTCTTCTTGGTCAGGCTTTCACTCTATCTGTAAATCTATAATGACAGTTAAATTTTCTGTTTTCTTTATTCGGTGATGGAATTTTCCTTTGTCAGGCATTTACATTGCAAAACAAAAATACGCTTACAGGTTTGCAAATACAGCTGTGTTAATTTTTACTACGGTATGTACACCTCCTCCTTATCCTTGAACTGCTGGGTGCCGTATTCCTATGTGCTTATCGCTCACCATGTACTAAGAAAGCGACTTCATAGTTGGTGCCCTTCCAGTTGCTTTGAAGACTGTCTTTGTTCATGTATACTTATTGCGTGTGAGGAGCTGGGTAGTTATATTTTTTACTTGCTTTTAATAATTTTTGCAAAGCTCTAGGCTTTCTGGAAACAAAGATTTAAAACGGCATACCTAGACAGCTGTTTGGCCATGGCCTTGACCAACTTGAGCTGTCTTTTGAAAATGGCTGCATTAAACTGTTTTTTAAAATGCACATTTCAGACAATAGTAGTAACAAAAAGACATCAAGGTGAATAGTTCTGTACCTTAGAGAACATCCTAGTAGAAATATGATCATTTAGGTAGTATCTTTTCTGTTTTCAGATACATAGATCAAGGCCGAAATCCCCAGCTTTACACTAAAGAGTGTCTGGAGCGAGCTTTGGCTAAAAATGAGCAAGTAAAAGGAAAAATTGACACAATGAAGGTAAACCAGAAATAATGAAAGTAATAATGTATTTGATAAGTTTTTCCTTTCCTGTAAATGTATGGAGTTTTTTTCATTTCTGCAGTTATTAAATTCTCTTATTAGGTGATTTGTATTAGGAATTGCTCTGCATCTCCATCTTAATGGATGCTAATATAGCCTGTTCTGGAAAGGAAACCTGTAATTCATCCCACAGTTGGAGATGCAGATGTTGCTGTGGTTTTATTTTGGTTAAAGTTGTATGTAGCATTACAGATTTTTTTTGTTGTTTTCGTTTTGAATACTAGTGAGTACTTCACACTGTTATAGATCTATAACTGTGATTATGTAAAATTAGAAATAAGCAAAACGGAAAGGGTATTTTTCCAGTCTTGAATAGAGTATTAAAATGACAAACGTGCTATATAAGCATGATTTAATCTTTATAAAATTACCTAAAATGTATGTCAGTGTTTCAGGTTTTCTGAATTTATACTTTCATCTAGTAACTGCTGGAATTACTGCCAAAAAACGGTCAGAAAAGGAAGTTTAGTGAGATTTGAGAAAGGGCTGTTTGTGTTTCAAAATGTACTTGGGCTGAATTGAAAATTAGAGTATGGCAAAAAGTGCTGCAGAATGCAGACAGGCCTCTCTGTATGTTTTAAGCTTCTCTTTCTTTTGATCTGTGCTTGTAAAAGTTGTAGGAAGAGTTATGTATTTTTAAGTCAGGTGTGAGTTCCTTTTTGGAGGTGGAGGGGATTCCATATCAAACTGAGAGGACATGTTCTTTATCAGCTTTGCTTAATAGGCTAGACAGATAGCGATGTACCAGAGTTAACCAGAGAGGTTCAACTACTTTGTGTTTCTTAGCTAAAAATATTAGTTAATTCATGGGAAACTAAAAGCATTTTATTTTGCTTTCCTAGCGGATTGAGCATTTTCTGTGAATTTCGTAGTTGTAACTTTCTGTGTTTTTGTGTGTGGTTTTGAAGTCTTTTGGGGGTACTGTTTTTTGAGTCACTGAGACATAGAACTATATTATATACAAACATTTCTTTTCAGCAGATAACATTGCTTGATGAAATCTAGATAAACTGTGCAGATGATGTATATGTATTTTTTTTTTCCAGAAATTTAAAAGTCTGTTAATTCAAGAACTGACAAAGGTGTTCCCAGAAGACATGGCAAAGTACAAAGCTATTCGAGGAGAAGATCCTCCTCCTTAGGTTGGCCTTTGATACCACTAAAAATGTCAATTCCATAAACTGACACCACTCTATAAAAAACATTGATTGGAGAGAGGTGGAATCCAAGCTGTCCTAACAACTATACTAAAAATGGCAGTGATGGATTGTAAAGGAGCTTGATGATTGCTGATCACTCTGGTCTGAAGCTATTGAATCTTTCTGAAGACTTTTTTACTCAAAGATTGCGGTTGAAACTTCCTGTGGGAATCTGTTCTTCTTTCCTGAAAGGTTTTGGAGATATAATTGCATACAGGTCATCGATACATAGCGCTTCCCACAAAGTACATTTTCAGAGCAGAAAATCATGGGTTTTGTCTTCTGAAAAGTGTGCTTCAATGTTGAGGGCTCATCTCTTTTTAAGAGAAATGTATTTATTATACTTGATTATTTTTCATTTGTAGACTTTTGGGTTTTTTTTTCATTGTTATTACAGTACACACTTGACTGCTTTCATCTTGCTAAATTCTGCTGAACAGGAGCCTGTCAGGGGCTGCAGTTCTCATGTGTCATAATGAATTGCAGCCAAGAAAACCTTCAGCTAATCTTGTTTTGTTCTGTGAGCTGCAGTGCAGATGGCTGAGGATATAGAAAGTGAGCATATTTGGGGACTAGCTCCTCAACGATGTTAATACTTTGTATAGTATTTAATGTAAGCTTTTGTTTAATTCTACTCATTTTCTGTAGGCAGGTTGTTGATTAAAAATTTGTAAAAAGAATCTAAATGCGAAGGTTTTTCTGTTGTATGCTACTCTTTGGAGAATGAACTGAAAGCTGTGAAGAACAGCATATTCCTGTGTCTCACAGTGATAGAAATAAAATGTAGATCAAAACCTGGCTGTTAAAAGGTTATATCTGAAGATAATGTCAACTTGACATTTTGGTTTTGTGGGGAAAGCTTCCTTTTTAGTATCCGAATCAGGAGATTTTGGGGATCAGTGATTGTCATCTAAAGCGTTTCTGATCAGCTGCCAGCTCACCTGTGAAGTCTCTTCATACCTAAGGGTGGTCCCAACATCAACCTGCACGCTGGGGTGTAGTGCATGTGCAGATTAGATGCACAGTGGAAGTAGGGGGACCTCTTAGGGATTTGTGAAAGTTGAACCATTTGTCCTTCCAAGTGTAACTTGCCTTTTTTTTGCACCAGCAAATGAATTTATTGTTTTGTTAACTTTCTTTTAGTCAATAAACGTAGTGGTTTTAGGCAGGATCTCCGAAATAATGTTGTATGTGTGTGCTCTGTAGCAGACCTACCTATTCCATCAAAGACCATAATGGAGATTTAGGTATGTTCACGTTGTTGGTGCTGTCGTTTCCACACCTGAAGTACTGCGTGTGCTGCGTTACCCAGCGGAAGCAAAGCCCATCCCAAACACTGACCAACCCTATGCCTGACCAAACGTTGGTGTAACAAAAGGGAAAAAAGAAAGCTAGTTCTTCTGTATCAGTTATTTAAGATTTAACTCTAAATTAATTGCTGCCTGTTATATCCTGCCCTGCCCTAGTCTGTACAGTTGGTTTTCCTTGTATTTGTTCTACACTAATCACTCTTTTCCTTTCCCAGAGTGACTACTAACCTGGCAGAAAGCAGCAATAAAGAAAGTGCACCCTGTTTGCCTTTTGATCTGCTTGAGTTACCAGGTTCCTGGGAGTTGTTGAAGCAAGGCTTGTGACTGGCAAGTGGGATCTATGCAGGACACGAGCAAACAAAGTATTTTTCAGCCATCTATAGTGTGATGGGCAGCAGAGCTTGAGAGCAAAAATGTTGGCAGCAGGCAGGTGAAACTGTGTTTAAACAGTAGTTGAGTGAGAACGCTCATGGGACAAGAGGCCAGTAGATACTGGTCTGGATACTGGACTATTCTGGCTATTCCCAGTGCTGACGCCAGTTTGTGTGTCAGACTTGGTGGTGTAGCACACTTTAAAACCGGTACTTCCAGGAAGTCTTATTCAAAAATATTTTACTCTGGTTGTGGAAATTCTCATAGAAACTTGTATTAAAAGCAAAGTCATGTAGATAGATTGTCTTGTTATTTGTATTTTTGTATCTGTAAACTTTACAGGGTCAGTCTCCTACAGCTTTAGAACATCCTTGGTATCTTTAATTTTTGCAACACCAACTTAGGAAAAAAAAAAAAGCACTCAAGAAATAAAATTAAAACAAACCACATCAGATTCCTCAGTGGAGCAAGCTGACATTTTGTTTGAATACACTGGGACAGGTTGACCAGACAGGTGGTAGAATCTCCAGCTATCTTTGGAGGTTTTTAAGACTCACCTGGACTAGCCCCGAGTGGCCTGCTCTAACTTAGCAGTTGGCTCTCCTCAGAGCAGGAACTGAGCTAGGTGAACTAGAGGCTTTTTCTAATCAATATGATTCTGCAACTCTGCGATTCAAATAGTACAGTTTGTAAGTATAAAAAGGATTAAAGGGTAGGGTCTGAAATTGCTGAAATAGAAATTTGAACTAGGCATGAACAAACAGTAATTATAAGTCTAGCAAAGCAATGGTACAGTTTTCACATCAAGGAAGAGGAGTTTCCATCAGAAGAATACCATTCATGAAACATTGGTATAGTTGATCCTATCTTATTTAAACTGGGGGAAGAAACAAGATGAGTTATTGAAGTTAATTCCAGCCCTTTTTTTGACCATAGGATTTTGCCATTCAGGAAAAAAAATCTCTACGTATTAGTGTAAAGTATTTCTTGAAAGACAGAAGGAATGGAGAGCGAGGATAAGTGCCAGTGAACCTGAGTCGTAAGGAAGGAAATCAGGTGGACAGAAGGAGTAAGTTCTTCACTCTGCGACTGGTGTAGCACTGGAACAGCTTCTCAGAGTGGCTGCAGAATTGTTGTCCTTAGAGATTTTCCTGTCTTGCCTGTACAAAGTTCTGAGCAATTGGACATAGTTTAAAAATTAGCCCTTCTTGGGACAGGCAACTGGACTAGAAAACCTGTAGAGGTCTTTTCCAAGCATTTTTTTGCTGTTTTCTATGACTATTATCTCACCTTATCACAGTGAAAGGTTTTTGGCTATTCAGTCTCAACACTGAATTTTTGTTGCAGTATGCTGCAGATGATGATGGGTGTTTAAGCAGCGCAGGGACCTTTGCTTTTACGTAGTGCAAATTGCGATTAGCACCTGTGCCTGTAGGTGAAGCACTGAAGAGGTGTTGCAAGAACCTTTTTTCATTTGCTTTTCAATGCATTGCATGTGAGCAAAAATGGTTTTAAAGATGTGTGGGATCAGAAACAGTTTCAAGTATATGCTAAGTCCATTTTACTTTGACACAATGGTGAGACTTCTGGGGGAACCGAACTCTCGAGGTAATTCTGCCTGTCTAGTGCATCTTCATTTCGAAGTCCACTGCATTTAGTGGGCATCTCTGTCCCTGTTTCCACTTCCTTGCACTATGATTTCCCTGTTAGTAATGTTAGAGACATCAGTGTTGTTATGTAAGAGTAAGTTTTTCAACCAGGAGAGACCTTATCTTTTTGATTCTTTAATAAAAACAAATCTTAGTTTTACTTTCTGCTTCCTTCTTTGATTCAATTCCTTTGCTGTGATGCCCTTCAAAAATTTTTAGCTTATAGTTTTTGGTTTAAACACCATATTCTAAAAGGTAGTCCTCATTTTCAAATTAGTTTTTACACATACAGCTACTTTAAATTTTGGGCCTAGTGTATTAATTTATAACAGTATCACACAGTGTTTGGCTGGTACTGTGAAAGTACTGTCACAGGATTTACATTCTTGATATTCTGTGGAGTTTAGCGTCACATATGTCCCCATCAGTTTATATACTGACCAGCTCTGTGTTGATCAACTCAGAGCTAATGAGCTTATGGCTTTTATGTAATGTGCTCTTTTCATATCTGTATTCCATGCTATATATTCCGTAGAAACTAATAATGGATTAGTAGAGCTTATAATATGCTGCCGATAGCAAAAGACGGCATGAGAAGAAGAAGGATACTCTCATAGATTTGCTGGAAAGAGGATTTGTTCCTGGAATATAAAAGCACTGAACAGAATTCAGAATTTAACTTCCTGAATATTAAATATTTTTGTGCTGAAAATTTCCTTTCCTTAACAGGAAGAAACCAAGTTCTGTGTGTTGTTTCAATGCGTCACAGCTGCCCTCTGCCTGCTATGTAGCTGAATCATTTCTACACAACCCTGCTACTTTCTGCCTCTTAAGAGCACCAGCAGGGTAGGGCGAGATGAGATATTTTTGTCAGAGGATGGTGAAAGAGAAACTCTGTTAACAGAATCTGAGTTTTCTGTGCTTTGGTGGGCTTAGTGTGGGAAGCCCTTGAAATTAGTTGAATTGTCCAGTAAGCATTTTTTTGTCTCAGCTATAGCCTTCATATCACTACACAAGGATACCAATGTGCTTTTGCATTAGGAATTCTCCTGTACCTTGTAGAAAAGGTACCGTTACAGCCCCATCATCCTTCTAGAAATACTGTACCAAGGGCTCAGACTAAATCTATGCATTTGATTTGTCCATGAAGCATTGTTCGATTTTGGCCATGTTCTTCTAATATTGGCACCACGTTTTGGATTTGGTTGTGCCAGCTATGTAACACGTCAGCAAGGTCTCATCTTTTCTCTCTTCTTGCTGCTGTTAGTGCAACATTATTATCACAGAATCATGGAATGGTTTGGGTTGGAAGGGACCTTAAAGATCCTCTAATTCCAACCCCCCTGCCATGGGCAGGGACACCTTCCACTGGATCAGGTTCCTCAAAGCCCCGTCCAACCTGGCCTTGAACACTGCCAGGGAGGGGGCAGCCACAGCTTCTCTGGGCAACCTGTTCCAGTGTCTCACCACCCTCACAGCAGAGCGTTTATTCCTTAGATCTAATCTAAATCTACCCTCTTTTAGTTTAAAACTGTTAACTCTTGTCCTATCACTACACTCCCTGATAAAGAGTCCCTCCCCATCTTTCCTGTAGCCCCCTTTAAGTACTGGAAGGCCGCTATAAGGTCTCCCTGGATGGACCTTTCTCTTCTCCAGGCTGAACAACCCCAACTCAGCCTGTCCTCATAAGGGAGGTGCTCCAGCCCCCTGATCATCTTCATGGCCCTCCTCTGGACCCGCTCGAGCAGGTCCATGTCCTTCTTCCATTGGAGGCCCCAAGCTGGACACAGTACTCCAGGTAGGGTCTCATAAGAGGGGAGTTGAGGGGAAGAATCCCCTCTCTCAACCTGTAGCCACACTTCTCTTGATGCAGCCCAGGATACAGTTGGCTTTCTGGGCCGTGAGTGCACACTGCTGGCTCATGTCATTATCCATCCACTAATACCCCCAAGTCCTTCTCCACAGGGCTGCTCTCAATCCACTCATTGCCCAGCCTGTATCTGTGCTTGGCATTACATTGACCCATGTGCAGGACCTTGCACTTGCCCTTAGTGAACTTCATGAGGTTTGCACAGGCCCACCTCTCAAGCCTGTCCAGGTCCCTCTGGATGTCACATCCCTTCCCTCTAGCGTGTCGACTGCACCACACAGCTTGGTGTCATTGGTGAACTTGCTAAGGGTAAACTCAATCCACTGTCCATGTCACCAACAAAGATTTTAAACAGCGCTGGTCCCATTACCAGCATGTAGTGATGCTAATATGAAATTAGTTGGGTAAGTTGATTTTTGCAGAATGAACAGGAGTGACAGAGGATTCTACCAAATAACAACTTTTATACTTCCAAAACCAAAATCATGGTAGCCTCTAGTGTCTATTTTATAAAAAAAACAATAGGATTTTTATTTTAAAATTTTATTCTATTGTTATCCCAATTGATAAAGATTATTCTATTCTGAATTCTAATATTTAACAATTCTTTTATAGTATAAAGGGTAATATTTTCCTCAGGATGTGCATTTCCTTCTGTGTTTTGCTTTTCTCCTCCATCCCATAAGAATTGTTACCCAAATATATTTAATGGGCATTAATGAAGAATACTTTGCCAAAGCAATAGAACATATTCTTTTCTTTACACATTTTGTGATGAACGAGTAGACCTTATTTAAAAATTGTTTTGTTTCTTTTGGCCACTGGATCTTTTTAAACTGCTTTGAGCCATAGAAGTGAATCTGCTTCTGGCTTCTCCATGGGTTATGAGACCTGCCTCCACAGATTCCTCTTCTGCGAGGGAGGGTGAGCAACAGAGATGGAGCAAAATATAGCCAGGCTCCTGCAAGCACGTGGGCATGCGCTCTGCAGCACGCAGTCATGGTGTTTCCAAAATGACACCCAGGTCTGACAAGCTGGCCCTGGGGCAGGTCAGCCCCTCTTTGATGGCCTCGGTCAGCCCTCACCTTTGGTGAACAATAAGGGTTTGTTTTTCTCCACACAGTTTCTGCCGCCAGGTTTATAAACTTGAGCTGTGCCTGTCAGCAGCCAGCTGAGGCCCTGCCGGGGCTCCAGCAGCAGCCTCGACCACAGCTGAGCAATAATGGATATCCAGGTGGTCATGGTAAACATGGTGACTGGGACAGTTAGTGGAGATGGAGGATTAGGGAGTAATATTACTTATAGATGACGTCATCATGGGATCCCAGCAGCGTGTGTTTCGTGGGAAGTATGTCTGTGTGAGAAAACATTTTTTTTGCTTGGGGGATATATAGATACATACCTCAGGAATAATTAAAAAAGCAACCAGAAAAAACCTGCTAAACCATCAAGTTTCACATTCTGCTCAGCTCCAGTTCTAAATTTGTGACACTTTCTTATTCTATTATTTTATGCCTGCTTCACTTACTGTTTCTAGGCTAGACATGCAAAATATTGCTATTGCTGCAACTGTCCCAAACAGTCCATATTTAGCACATAGAATGTTACATCTTTGCTCTTTCCCATTCTGTTACCTGGATGGCATGGTTGGAGGTGATCTGGAATTTTATTTAAAAATAGCCTCAAAATAACATCAGCCAGGAAACAAAGCATCTAGAATAATGAAAGGGCAACACAAATTTATCTAAACAGAAGGTATGAAAGCCCATAAACGTTCAGAATTTCAAGTGTATCCTTGAATTTTAGTAAGATTTTGGAAATAATGGGGAATATGTAATTGCAGGTAATTGCTTATTTTTTAAACCATTATCCTTATATACACTACAGAATGAAGAGACATTAGATAACGCTGCTGGACACACACTTCTTTAAGATGGAGAGTGTGCTCCTGTACTCCATTTAGGACAAACAGACACACTATAGGATTCTTTTGTTCAGGCTTGAAAGGAAACTGATCAAGAAGGTGCAAAGAATTTCACTGCAACCTGTTAAGGTCCAGCACTGTCTCTTTGTCCCTTTTTCTACTGGAAGGAGAAGCAGTTGGGTGCTCAGCCTTCCCCCAACCTCTTTTTGCTGAAGCCTCCCTACGTAGAATGCCTAAGGTAAAGCTGTGAAGTCTCACAGGTAAAGACATACCTGTTACAGGAGTTACATGCTGCAAATGATCAGCTGTCCGTATATCTAACCCATAGCTCTTGCTAGGTGTTTTCATGTGGATCAAGGCATCTCGGTTGTTAGTCAATTCTCAGAAGAAGCTGAAGCACCGGTGCGCCTGAAAGCAATCTGTTACTCTCATACAACTCAGCAAGAGAGTTTCCTGATGCAAGAAATCATTTTAGGCTGAGCAGTTTAGTTTTCATTGACTGACCTTTCTAATTCAGTTGGTTGATAAAGTACTGCTAAGTGGCAGTAATGGTTTGACGATTTCCCAAATATTTTATATTTTGATGTCTTTATAAATTTATTTGATGAATGCAGTTCCCAAGTTATTTAAAGTGCTTATTGTACGATTCCAGTAAAGTCATCCCAGGCACTCTGTAATCTCATTTTTGACTCTCCTATGATCATAGAAATAGAGAAGATAAACCATGCAATCTATTTCTTTTTGCTCTGAGTGATCTTTGAGATTTTAACTAGATCAGTAGAAACTACTAAGTGAACTTGCAGTTTTAGTGAAAACTCTCTAAATCAATGTATTTAAAAGGTAATTTATATAAACAAAGACTAAAAAAATGTGTAAGAAGTGTTCCAAATACCGAGTTTAACAGCAAGTTAATAAAAGAGAAATGTCGCTGCCAAGAATATTTCTGGATTCTGATCTTTCAACACAAAGTCATTTCTTACTTTACTATGATTAATAGCTGTAGCATATCTGGGCAGCTGCCAAATGTCCTTCCAGCTCTGCAGAGCACAGAGTCAAGGTGACATGAGTATCTGTCCTACTCTGAGAACACGGTATTTACTGCATGTACATCAATTGCTTCCATATGCTTAAGGTTCTTCCGTATATTTTTTTAATTAAAATAACGGAGTAGGACACATTACAAGATACTTCTGTAACAGCTCTTGTAATACTCTTAATTCAAATCTGGAATCTGTATTTTCTGTATTGTGACATATTTCATGCTGAGAACTAGATTGTATATAAGTCTCAACAAGTTGTAATGCAGACAGTAAAAAAGAAACATCTTTCTGTACAGTATGAAAATTTTCAAAACAATTCCTTCTCCTGAAAGAAAAGTCCATTTGTGTGCTAAGAAATAACACATAATATTCCCATTCCTAAAGATCTGACCTGAATCTAATTTACTTGCTGTTTGTAGTTTGGACATTATATTAAACAAACTTCTCCAAATATTCCTCAAAAGAAGATGAAGCTACTTTTATATATAATCTGGGAAAAGGCGATTCAAAATTGTTGTCATATTGCATTATCTAACAAGTTACTTTGTGGGAATCTGGGCCATATTTATACCACTGCTGCTGCAAAAATAGCATTTACTCTCCATGTTAATTGTTGACATTCATAAAGTTTTATTTGGAACGTTGCTAAGGATTCGAAATTCCTGTGTTAATATATTGATGTAATGATATATATCAAACAGTACCATAATGGGAATTTTCAGTCCTTGACAGTAAACAAAAAGCAGCTTATAATTATCTGTTACCAAAATCACTGGTAGGTGCCATTTTTGTAGGGAAAATGTTTTACCCATAGGCACCTTAGAAACACACTGCTGAAGTAAAAGATTATCATTGAAATATATATAAGAAATTCCATCTCCAAGCTTATTATTTGTTTCAAAGTATGATTATCTTTTAAATAATAGCCTATTATATATTATTACATTTGACCAATACTTTTTTGAGAGATTCTCTTATATGGTCAAAGCCCAAGACCCAAGACGTTTCAGCAGACAAAATGGCTTTGAATAGATCTCTTATCAAACATGAGATGTTACTTGGTCTAACACTGTTTAATATACATTCTGGTCATCGTATATAAGGTTACAATACCTAAATGAATAATTGAATAGACATCTGGTACTCATTTAAACAAAAGATGTATTCAGTGATATAGCAGATCTTTTGTAAGAGAAGTACATTAAAAAAAAAATCAACAAAATTTCTTCTTTCAGAGCTCTTTTTTCCAATTAAGAAAACCAAAAAACCTTTCAAATCAATAAATGTTTTCTGAGTACAATAAGCATAAATTATATGACAGATTTTTTTTTTCCTTTTTACTCAGGCTGGGAATTTCTTCTCTTATGCAACACTTTGCAGAAGACACATAACTTCATAGAAGCACTTTTTCCTTGGACAGACCTTCTGCTTTTATGTAAATAAACTTCCTGAGGTTGCTCAGCAGATGTGTAAGCTCTGTCATCTCTAGAGGTTGATATTCATGGTTGCAGAGCATTAAGATTGCAAGAATTATCTAATTTGCTGCTCAGCACTGATGCTCTCTTTTGATCAAGTGTAGGGGAAGGAACCATTATGAACCATGTTGAAACTCACTGAGGTTATTGTGAAAACAAAAGAAAGGAAGCAATTAGTAAAAAGACTTCTTTCTCTTGTTTATTGGGCTCCAAATTTTACAAATCAATCAGTTACAAAGCTTGTCACAGAAATATTGTTGTTACTGTTACCTTTATTATTATTTGAGGAACACAAACAGCCTCCAGAAACATGATAGACATGCGTGAAGAGAGGATTCCCAGGCAGAGAAAATTGTGACTCAGAACAATGCAGCAGTACACAGGTGGTTGTGTACATTCCCCTTGCCTTCACTGATTTAGCATGTAGGGACATTTTCATCCTGATGTGTATTACCTTTGAGCTTTATAAATTTCGGTGGATTTTTTTTTTCCTCTATGAATTCGTTGGGCTGCACTTTGAACTGCTTTAAACTTTAAACATCTATAAGATCTCATGGTGAGGAGTTCTGCCCTTCATATTTGCACTATGTGAAGAAGCATCTGCTTCCATTCTTTTCAAATCAGCCATCCACTAATTTAATTCTTAGTTCTTGCACTAGAAGAGATGGGAAGCAGGCATCTCCTATCTCTCCTCTTTAAGTCACTTGTGGTTCTACAGATTACTGTAATACTCCCTTCCCAATCATCTTTTTTTTTCCAGGCTGAAAGCTACTTTGTTTAGCTGCTCCTTATACAGAAGCTGTTTTGTACTTCAGATCATACTTGACACTCTTCTCTGAACTGTTTCCAATTTTCATTTCTGTCTTTTTAAAACCTGAGATTCTTTAACAAGGGATCTTGTTGAAGGCACTCAGGGAATCCAGAGTTCATCTATGCATCTTTGATGTCCAAAAACTCACATACACCTTTAGAGAACCCCAACAGCCTTCCCTGTATGTATATAAAGACTTCCCTGTACCAAAAGCTGTGTTAGCTTTTCTCTAATACATACTTTCCCTAATATGTAATCTTGCTTTTGCTGTTCCTGGGTGACTCAAAAATTCTTTATCATTTTGGGATTAAAAATGTAGCTGGGCAAGTCAGATTCCCATCCTACAAAGATTTCTTCACACACTTTATTTATCCAGAACCATGCCATTTAAAGAAAAGACAACGTACACAGGTTTTAAACAAACGTTTGCATACAGTATATGCTAATTCAGGGTTCATATACAAAATTCTCATATTTTTTCAGAGGATTAAATTATTTTGTGTCAACATCGATAGAATGTTTTAAAATCTTCTTTTATAGATGATGGCAAAGGTCAACAAGGAGCATTTTCTTCTTATTTGCTGCATCAGGTACATGTGCTTTTTAAGAGTAATTATTAAACTGAGAGATATGAAGACATCCTCCTTTGCCTGGGGATCCTCCAGCATAAAATCACATTGCTTTGTCTGATATAAAATTAATCTTACTTTGAAAACAGCTTAATAGACTAAGTTTTAATATTGTATCATGTTAACTCATCCCTGTAAACCACCTGGGAATTAGATCAAAATGCATTTTAAAAAGGACAGAAAAAGGAATGTCTACCTCACAGCTTTGGCATTTCCTTATCTACAGCGTACTCTGGAGCTGTTCAAGTAAACACAGACACATTTAAATGAATATGTAAAAGTTCAAACTAGCATGGCCTGCAGTTATACAAACTACCATTTGAATAACCTCAAAATGCATGTTAGCAATTATGTGTAAATACATATAAAAATGGTATTTAAATACACAGGTATGGAGTCATCCAACTGCATGCAACTGAGAAGCGTGCGTCTTTCAGATTCTGATGAATTAACCACCATACTGTACTGTACATACCATACCGTAATGATATTTTATCATGTAAAAGCCTAGGAACCTATTTTTGAACTGTAATTCTATATTTTACAAAAATTTATATCTTTATAAGTGAATATATATACTCTGTGCAGCAGTATTGCACATTCATCAGAAAGTTCTGGTCATATTGTAGCTCCATTAGCTGTAACAGCTGCTTTCTTTTCTTGGTGCTTTAGTAATTTCATACAGATTGAAGCTACAGAACAAGAGAGCTACTAAAACTTGAAGTGAATTATAATAATTTTGCTAACCTGTTTTCTGCAAGCGATCTGGTACACTGAAGGGACAGAAAACTGCAGAACACTTTCCATGCAATTTTGTTCAGTTATCAGCAGAATAAGAGGGCACTGAAGACAGTCCTAATAATCAGACACATGGTTAATTGGATATGTATTCCCTTCAAAGAAGGCATCCTGAAGACCCATCAATAATTATGAATTGCTGCAAATTACTGGAGTTGATTTATCTTCTGGGCATAGCAACAGAAAAAAAGTATTGCACAAGCAGCAGTGTTTTGGGAAAGGTGATATTAATTTGAAGGACAGGCGAAAAGGTTACCCTGATCCATTTTTACAGTAGTTGTCTTAACAGCAGTCCTGAGGCAGCACCAGAAAGAAGGGATGAAAGATTCAGATCTAGATTTGCCTGAAGAACTGACAATATTCTCCCATTGCTCTGAATTGACACTGTAAGGCAGAATAAAAATCTTGTTTAATTTTGCAACTTTTGCAATAACTGCAGAGCCCGGGGACCTGAGAGCAGGCATTGATTTCTCATTTAGGTACGCAGACCAACAAATTGCTTGCTAATTTTAAAGGACTAGCGTGTCTTAAAGGAAGATGCTGCCCCAGCACTGTGGAGAGAATATGCAAATTGATTGGATTTTTTTATGCAATTGTTGCTCTTATACAACACCAGCATTTATTATTATTGCAACTCAGATAAAAAATTATAAAACCAGTGTGACTGCAAACATTAAACCAAAAGAATTAGAAAGAAGATAAAGAAGCTTTAAAAAAATTGCTAGCATGTAAGGCTGGAAGAGACTAGATCATTTTACCAGCCTTACTACATTCCTGCCAAATTCTTAATATTGGAGACCATAAAGCTTCACTCAGGCATTCTTAGACCAAGTTATAAAACTTGAGCTAGGTTAGAACATTTCACTAAAAATCAGGCAAAGTCCAAAAGTAGGTGATAGACACAGTGGTTCTGATGTAACTTGAAAACTAAACCTTAAAAACCCCAAATTTATGAGCAAGCTGTATCAGATATACCTGAACTGAGCTACCAAAACAATGATTCACCATATCCATGTTTTCTCTCTGCAAGAGACTGATCCATGTTGCTAAAGGAAGACAGGAACACAGCCAAAACTGTAAGTCTTGTTAATGGCATGCTGGGAATAGCCTGTGAGGGACAGAAGTCCATCCTGATGTCCTTGTCAACATCCCAGGTAAACACTATTAGCTGCAAAGTATTCTATTTGCAGATACGCACATGTAAAGCCAAGGTACTGTGTGCAGGTAAGTCAGGCTGCACGCTGAGGGGCCCTGTAGTGCTTTTAGGGTCCCGTCTGCAGATGCGTGTTCCCACAACATCCCCACCCCGTATCAGTAAGAGGCCCTGGTGTGGTCTGAGTCTACCATATATACACCCCATACAGTTTTTAAGAGGAAAAGTCTCCTTGGCAGTCATTTATGTGAAGCAGCATTTCAAAACTGAATCCTACTGCATAAAACAACTACCAGTCCACTGTCATCAAGAAAATAATGAGTGAGGGTGGAGCATCAACAAAGAGCGGTGCAAATACTGTTTTTTACAATATTCCTGCAGCTAGTGTTGTTCAAGTTGCAGAATTATAAAGTGAGTCAGAAATATAAACATAGGTCACAGGTGGAGGAAATGTAGGAACCAGGCTCCAGCTGCCTCCATGCCTGTTCCTCAGGTAGACTAGAAATGCTCCACATGTGCAGCACAGATAATCAAAAACCATGCCAGCCTTAAACTGAAAGAATGCTGAACTGATCAAGATGGTACAGTATTTTGAAGCAGCATTTGCTTGCAGAGCTGCTCAAATCCATTTCTTTTCGGCTGCGTTATAATTAATTTTAATGCATTTTAGCAAGTATGTCAAAAGAATTCTGACGGTAGAAGTCCACAGATACAAATGATTCACCAGACCTGAATGAACGGTTTTACAGTCTGGCTCATAAAACCAGCTTTTGTCTGTTTAGCAACTTGACCCAGGAACCAATTTTCTGGAGCCATTGCAATTGCTTACCATGAAAATTATAGGTTGTGTTCAAGAAAGGGTAAACACCAGAAGAACCTTTGTGCATTTGCTCCACTTTTCTGCTGAGCAGCTTTGGCTGCAGCTTTCTGAGCATCGTATCTCATTTACAAGGTGACCCAGAACACAAAACCTTTTAATTAGCCTGAAAATCCAACCTGCTTTATATACATGCCTGTCAGCCCCCTTGCCTTCTGCTGCCCTTCGTTGCTATGGCAGCACTCTCCCAACAAAGGAGGATATCTTGCAGAAGGAGAAAAGCATAGCCAAGATGCTCAGAGCTTTTGCATGCGGCCGGATAAATATTCATGATGCAACTGTGTGCTTAAGAGCTGCTCTTTGAGTAAGTTCTAGGGCTTTTGTTCACCCTCAAATAACACCCAGAAGAAACTTTTGCTTATTAAAAAATAAACAAATCCCCAGGTAGACTGCAAATGTTTAATCACTTTCCTTCCCCAAATAGCAGTTGGGAAGTGCCAAGTGAGGAGATTGCTCTACAAAGAGAAATGAATCAGGTGCTTGACCAGTGTAAATCGATCTGTTGAGATTTGTAAAACCTCTACAGTTTTTGCTAGTTGACAATTATCATTTGGCCCATTGTATTGATGGTACAATCAAAAGCAGAATCATTTTAGCTGATGAGAAGTTATGTAATGGTCTATGTATTACTATTAAGTATGTGGTACAGATACAAAGCACAAAAGCCCTTGAAAAGATACTTACATCTGAAAGTGTATTAAGCTGTTGATCTTCTTTTAAATTATTTTCCCTCTTATGCTGTGTGGCTTTCTCTATGGCATCTTTCTTCGCATCACTAAATTATTTTGTTTATCTTGAGGTGGTAGAACAACCTTCAAAATGACTGAACACACTTTGTCATGTATTCCAGAGCTACAAACTGGGAATGGTTTTAATATGTCATAATTTAGAAAAATAGTTTTCTGGAATGGTTTCAGCAGCATTTTTTGAAATAGTTAATGTCTATGCTGACCAGGACTTATTTCACCTCATAAATCTCATAAGCATCAAACAAGATGTTGTGCCTTCAGCAGGACACTGATTACTGTAATACATCTTTCTGTCATATACTGACAGAGATGCAGATACCAAAAAAAGGAGGATTGGAGTGGTAGAGATCAGCTTCAAGTTCGGTGACATTAAAAATCTCAAGGAAAGGGAAAAAATGGAGGAAAGAAGGCAACTTCTATCTGGGTATCCAAATTTGGATTAAGGATTTTATATTTCTTAACCAGTGTATGAAAACAATAGTGGCAGGTAACTGTAAAGCAAAAGAGTGAGAAGTACTATATCACTACAAAGTAAATTCTGGTTTCCTCTAAATAATAGAGTAGACTGTAATTCATTCTTTAAATGACAAAATTTACTTAATCTTGAATAACCATTAGATAGTTGCTTAGCAACTCAGACAATACTAATGTCCTTGGTCAGGTGATATCAAATTCCTTTTCTGAATTTCTGACAGTATCTTTTCATTTATTTACAGCTCTATAATAGCTTCGCTGCCTCTTATGCTTTAAATCCAAGACTGTCCCCTTCCATTTCTCTGCACAAGAGATAGCCTTGATTTAGGGAAACTGATTCCATAGAATTGAAATCTGTAATGTATTTGATATATCTCTATGTCCCTATAGTCTCTTAGAACCATTGATGCAGAAATACAGATGAATCCTGTTTTCATTAAGTAATTTGGTTAATTTTAATTTACTTTTTTACCTGGTCTTTGTCCTGAACCAGACACATTGCTGATGTAAATGGGATAGGGAAAGGGGACTTCATATGGTACAGCAGCAAACTTCCCTTTCATGCTGTGTTCCAGGAAGACATGAAGCCACTTGGAGTGAGCCTGGTGGAGGGCCACCAAGATGGTCATGTGGCTGGGGCTGGTCAGAGGGATGGGCCTGGCTTATCCTGGAGATGAAAAGGCTAAGAAGGAACCTAACTGCCATCTCAGAGAAACTATAACTGGGTTATAGAGAACATTGCATCAGACTGTTCAGATGTGCCCTGTGAAATGACAAGAGGAAAGTTTTCCAGCAACAAGGTGCAACAAGAGAGATGTCAGTGACATGTAAGGAAACAATTCTTCCATGGTGAGAGTACTTAAACACTGAAACAGGTTGCCTAAAGAAATTGTGAATTTCTTTCCCTGGCAATTCTCAAGACTTACCTGGATGACCTCCAGAAGTCCTTTCCAACCGGGTTTTCTGTGATTCCATGCAAGGGACACATTATCTGTGTTTTTCTGTGATTTTTGCACTGGGACACAACATAGGCTACATTCCCCACTGAAATACATAGGGAGATGACTAGGCCCTGTCCTGAAGCTTGGATAATAAACAGACCATGAGAAAATACTGAACATAACAAGAGAAACTGCCAAACATAACAAATAGCAGAGTGAGCAGCTGACAAACATTACAACGTAACAATACCATGAGAAATGGCTGTATTTCACAGTCCAGTATGGGGATCTATGTGAAGAAGGACAAGCTCCACAGGTAACTGGAAGGGAATATTGGGGACTTTTTGAGCACTGCAATCTTGGAAGGAAAACAGTGTCCCGTTAAACTATCAATAATACTATGTAAGGCTGAGATGTTATAGGTAACGGCATCAGAAACACCAAATGTGGTTATGGATGTAGCAAAACCAGGACCAATGGGAAAAAAGTAACTGGAGTGGGTTGTTTATTTGGGACGAGAGAAAGGTGGAAAAAGAGGGATCGGGATGGATTGAGGGAATTACAGGCATGGGAAAATGGAGAGAAGTGGGAAAGAAAGAGGACAGTCATGTATAAGCAAGCTGCCAGTCAATACTGTTGTCTGCTCAAGTCCTGCATCAACTGCAGTCTCACTTATTTTCGTACTAAATCATATTCTTAACTACTTTTTCCTGTGTAATCTCACTCTCTAGCCTGTACTTGTGTGGAGAGGTCTAAGTGTCAGTAACTGGAGAAAGGGCCATGGGTCATAAGGGCCCATAGTACCATGGCAGGCAAACATTGCCTAGCTAATTTCAGCCCTGTGGGTATGTGTGTATGTGCAAACATGTATGTGTACTTCACTTCAGGCTGGACTGTCTGGCAAGCAGAAAACCCACATCTGGAAACACTTAAGGCCTGACCCAATGACTAGTTAAGGGGCCCCTGGCCCAAGCATGGGTATCAGGCAGACTTAGGACTTGTGCTAAGATCCAAGGGATTTGTGACTGTGCTGTACTTGTGAGCCTAGAGAGTGAAGGTGTGTGCACGCTCGCTTTGGTAAACTTTAAGCCTGATAAACTCGAAAGGAGGAACAGGACCTGGCTACCTATATTTATGTTCATGCGGGTGCCAGTAAAGGTGCCTTTGGGCCTGCGTCCGGCTGGCCCCATTAGTGCTGTGCATGCTGCAGGTCTGTGTGTACCTGTGTCGGGAGCCCATGGTCAGTCTCGCTACTGGCCAGACCCACAAACAGAAGAGCATCAGCCAGAGCCATTATTCTGGGACAGGAGAAACCTCCTGGGCTTTGGCAGGGAAGGGAATCTCCAATGTCCCAGAGGCTGCTGGATGCCTCAAGTCCCTTAATAGTCTCTATTTTGGGTCATGTAATACCCATAAATTAAGACAAAAGTGAGGCTGATGTTTAAGACTGTGGCTCTAGAGAGGTATACATCTTCCACCTTCAATGAAGCCCATCCACCTGATGTAGGTGGTTTTTGGCTCGGTTGTCTCATCCAGCATGAGGGAGTCACAGGTTTTGGAGGGAAGCACAGGCCAGCATAGAAAACATGAGTTGCTAGCTCTGTGATGAGGGGAAACGAGGTTAGGGCTGGGGCCTATGGGCTGCAAGTGTGAAGTGGAAGACTTGACAGACCTGCTTCTAGGAAGAGCTGTTTGCTGATACCTGGTAGTTACAATACTTACTCCTTAGTCCCCTCTCATCCCAGGTTAGACAAGAACAGGCTAAGTAACTATAGCTTCAGCAGGAACAGAACTTTCAAGAGCTGGAGATAAAGTGTTTTGCACTGTTAGATAACATGACTCTTTTAACCTTGACATTTTCCAATCCAGACGTCATAATATATATTACTAGCAAACAACAAAAAAACAAGAGAAGGCTGAGGGAGAGAAGTATGTAGCAATAAGCTGTTTGCTTATTCTTTTCTAAATTGCTTAGCTGCCATGGAGATAAGCATAGCACAAATACCAAAAGGGACTACTGTTATTCCTGCACATGTCATTCTATAGCACTGTACACGTTTATTAATTTAGGAATTGTGAACCTCAGTTCTTTAAACTGCATTGCCTTTCAAGAGAAAAAGAAAACTTCAGAAAGCACAAGGCTTGAGACCAAGGGCTGTCTCCCCATATTTGAGGTTTTGAAATGAAGATTGGAGAACAGCAGACTTGTCTGTGTGTCACGACAATAATTTTATTCTGTAGGTTTTTTTCTGTGTTTTATTTTCTTCTATTTCAGTAAGCCTTAAGCAGCAGAGTAAAAAAAAAAAAGGGGGGGGGGAGTGGCAAATTAATAACACTTTATTTGATATTTGATTCTTCTTTCCATAGGGAATTCTTTCAGAAGGAGGGTATCTACACTTGACATCTCTAGTCTGGTTCCACAGATGGAAGGAGTATATCTGCATGTATAGACTGCTGTTCTTGTTTGAATTAGTGCCTCCAGAAGGCTAGGCTTAGTAGGAATACATTTCTTTTGGAGACGGGACCTAGCATGGCTTTGTAAAAGCACAGATGCCTTTGTTTCCTGCATGCACTCTGTTCCCTACAGATAAGAGTGCAGAAAGCCCAGCACCTTGAGAGCCTCTCCAGCTCAACAAATGTTGAAGAGAGGCATATACTTTAAGTCCTGCTCTCAAAGTCTGTTGTGACTTCACCCAGGTTGGAGAAAAACATCTAACCTGCAGTCAAGATTCATAACTTTGAATTGCTTTCAGACAGTTTTGCTTAGGAAATACAAAACTACCTCTGAAGTACATAGGACCTGCTTTGGTTTCTCTTGTCTTCTTAAGAAAAATCTGAACACCTTGCCAAATTAATGCTGTACTACCAGGATACCAGCTACTCAGAGCAGGGGAAAATTTACAGCCCCTTCTGATAGCAGTGCTCCACTTCACACTGAAGTGGAAGCTGATGAACTGGTGAACTGAACATTCATCTGTTGAGAAAGACAGAGTTTGGCCAGTGTTCCAGTTAAAGCACTCTGCTGTGATAAAGGACATGCAAGGATTTGTAACAGAAATATACAGATTGAGATGATGGCATGAACAGAAACAGATTTATATGAAAGCATCACAAGAAACACTAGAGCACAGGTTGGAAGAATGGTAAGCATCAATAGACATTGACAACTGTGACAGCAATAAAATCAGTAGCAACTAAGGAAGGTGCTGCTTGCACCAAGGCAATGGTACAATTGACTCCTCAGCAGAAGACGTGCACTCTGACAGCAGGAGGATGGCAGCTCAGTTATAGTGCATGGGTTGTGCCTTTCTTCATTGTGATATTCCAACAGGAAAACAGATTGCAGCCACAAGTAACGCAAAATGAGGGAAAAAAAAAAAAAAAAGGCAGCTACCTCACCTAACATTTTTTGGAGGCTATCTTAAGCAAGCTCCTGAGGCAAAAGATTATGCTTCAGTAACTGGTGGGTGACTCCTGAAGGGTACAAAATAACTGCCCCAAAGCACTTAACTGTTAACAGCAAAGAGATTCAGAAGACACGGTGAGGACTCAATAGCAGGCACCTCTCATCCTCTGTGTTACGCACACGTGACCCATACCGAACTACTAATACACGTCTTGATGTTTATACAAGTAAAACTGAGGAAGGACCGATTGGACAGGTAGAGATTAAGTTTTATTTAAGATAAATATCACCTTCTCTTCTCATAAGGTCTTGTATTGATTTTCATTGCCTTAATTTGAAATGGTTCTAGTCTTTGTTTAATGAATACATCACTGTCAATATATTAAGCATTCAGCAGCTTCTAGGCAAGTGCTCTAAAAATTAAGCTATAGTTGCTGCAAATCTCTTACTTAATAGCCAATAATTATTTCATACAAAGTAGGACAGGTTGAGATGTTGATGTCTTTTCACCCCAGAATACCTTGTATCAAGATTGTTCCACCCTTTTTGTGTGTGTGTGTGTAAGATATGGCAAACTAAAGGTGAATATGCAGGCGCAAAGAGTTGGATTGAGGGTGCAAGGAAAGAGCTGATGTCAGAGTGCAGGTCTTCTACTGAGGAGTCACTTGTACTGTTGTCTTGGTACTCTGGTTCTATTCCCTCTACTCTTGCTGAAGAAGTCTAAAATTATCTCTGACCCTTCCCTCATTTACATGCATTTATCATGCCCTGTGAAGCACTTGATGCAGAGAAAGTCTTCTGCTGTCAGCAGGATACTTGCCTTCTTGCAGTCCAAATTAGCCCATGAGCTGCCACTTGAGAAGCTGCCATATAGTTTCATAGTGAGAATGTTCAATAGAAGCTTTAGATCCAGATTTCCACAGACAAACAGCATCACTACGGTGTTGTCTCTGACATCAACCTCAAGGTTCTTCTATAAGAGGGATGACAGCAGTTCTTCCTCTACTCACTTTTCTCTTTCTTCCTTAGCTCCTGCCTATCTACTAGGTAAGACCATTCTCTACAGGTGTTTACACCTATATGGTCAGCATATAAATGTTGGCACTTTTAGCCAAAACTTTTAGGGCTTAGGCATCAAGCAAACAGGACTTTTGAGAATCTGAAATTTCAATCTAGGCACCAGGAGGGATAATTGGGCAACAGTGAAATGAATAGCTCCTGTAAATCTTGCCCCACTAAAATGATCAATACCACTTCTTCCTTCCCACACTTTGACCTTCCAGAAGGTCATCTAGTTATTCCCAGACCATATTCCACTCATGAAACAAGAAGAGCGGTCAAGGTGATATATATATATATATATATATATATGCATGCATTTGTGCTTAACACAATTGCAGGGCTACTAACCCTGTAATTCAGAATACAGATGGAAATTGTTTAATTTCCTCCTTCTAATGAAATAACTCATTTTTACCTTTACTTGTACACAAAGAAGTTTAAATAGCAACTCTAGTTCCAATGGTTAGCTATTTCATTATACTTTTCCTATGTAAGTAAATGTACAAAGGGAACACCAGAGGCTGTAGCTATAGAAATTAATGAATGGAACACAGTAACTTACTCCACTACTAAATATATATAATTTTATGAATCCCTAACTCACCTTTGCAACAATTGCTAGTTTTGTTGTAAAGAATAATTTGCTGGGAGAATCTTTGCTTTGTGAGAAAAGCCAGTTGCGGATTACAGTCATAAACATTTTAATTCAATGTGTATAGAAACACTATAACAAACCAAGCAATTAATATTACCTACGGACAGGCAAATACATAAACAAAAAGGTAAACATGCTATAAGAAACACACAGAAAAATATCAATAATACTACTGGAAACTGGGTAGAGATCCCAAATCAAAAGCTGTCTATGGAGATACACATCTCCGGTCACACAGACACTACCCCTTCTTTGTTTAATGGGATGGATTAAAAGTTTTATTATCTGGCCCAGGTAAACTCTAAGACTGTAACATCTGGAATATGGCTAGCTGGTTATGACTATCCTTAGTTTGCACCTTCCTACCCCACCTTGACTGGAGAAACCAGATTCAAATAGGGGATTTGTGTCTCAGGTTGCCACCCACACACTGGGCCCCAGGAAGAGAGAGGGATACCATGGAGGCCTTGAAGTGAAGACCATGAGGGAGAGAATTTTATAGTGTCTGCCTGTCCTGGTTCAGCTAGGATAGGGTTAGGTTTCCCCAGCAGAGAGGGGGAAGGGATCTCCAGCCAGGTTATTCATACCATGCTGGCGTCAGGTCCAGGGACAGAACCTTTTTACCTTGGCTCTTTGGCGGGCTCGGTGGCAGGAACCCTTTTCCATAAACCAGCTAGCGGTATTTCTCTGTATATCGTTTGTCTTGTTCACTGTTATTGCTGTTTATTGTTGTTATAATTGCCACTGTTGTTGTTCAGATTGTTCTATCACTCTGTTGTATTAAATTTCTTCTTATTTCAGCCCGGGGTCTGTGCCTAACTTCCAGCCTGACCGGCTGCGGGTGGGGGAGGGGCAACGGCAACGTGCTCTCCGGTCCCGGCAGGGCTTAAACCTGCACACTGCCTTACACACCTGTTAGTAAACACAGAGGAAGAGGATTCCTACCGTTTAGATTTAGTAGGCCTCACTTTCATCTGCTGTGTGACAGGTGTCAGTCTTCAGAGGGGAAAGGCTAAGAAGGAGAGATAGAGCTTCCTCACTGTTAGCTCTAGAAAGGCCTTGAGAGGACTTAATCCCTTGAGTTTATCCATATCCCTCAACAGATGCAAGCTCTGGCAGTCCCCAGGGTGGAAACTTCCTCCCTGAAAACACCTCCAGAAGGCATCACAAACTTGTAGAAGGCATCATATTGTGATAGCCCTCTCAAATAGGATACAAGCTTGGGCCTTGTATAGGTCAGAGATGTGCTGGAGGCTGCTCTCCTACTCAGTCCTAAAGGACTGTCTCCTAATTTAGGAGGAAACATCTTCCATTGTGGAAGTCCTCTTGCTTTCTGATGACTGCCTAATATTGTTGGTAGCAAGGAGCACAATTTCTTCAAGCTGTGTGGTTACCCTGAATGGCAGGAGCAGAATTACTCAGAATTTTGCTTTTGTTACACTGATGAGAAGGGATAAATAAGCATCCTGTACAGGGCCTTTCAATGAGAGATGGTGGAGTGCAGGCAGGAGAATTTAGATTCTCTCATGTGCAAAGGGAAAACACACCTTGTATATAAAGACCAGGAAATTATTGCTAGTAAAGCTGAAACAGTCTAATTCAGAAACTGTCATTAGTCTAGATCATATAATTACAGAAAAAATAATAATGCAGGTAGAGTACTTGTCTACAGGTAAAAAACCTGTAGTAATAGCAGTAATACAGTTTTAATTGTAATGCATACACATTTTAGTTTCTGCATTTTTCCTGGTATTATCCTCACCCTTCCACTGCTCTTCTGGGTCTGAAGGTCAGTGGTTTCATGCTGGTGTTGGCAGGTGGCAAAATATTGCAGTAAGTGGACAACATGTAGAGTCCTTTACCAGCACAAATGTGATTATGTTGACAGGTTTTTTTTCTTCCCTTCTTCCATATTTTCTTCTTTTGCCTATACTTTCTCTTAGTTCTTTTTTATACACACACATGTGTGTGTATATATAAAATACTGTATATACATGTTATATGTTTGCTAACATGCCTGTACACCTTTCTCTTTCTTCCTTGGTCTGCAGCTCCAGGTTACATAGCACCCTATGTACTAAATTTGGATTTCTGTTTGTTTCATAGTATTTCTTTGTTATATACTATTTCTTTGCTCTTCCTCCTAGCCTTAAACTTACTTCTGTCCAGCTCCAGGTCTGCAGTTTAACTAGTCATTACTTAATTGTTTATATCATGGGATCTCTGGTACCATATGGCCCAGCTCTTCTCATCCCATACCTGTATTGTCTATGGCACATCTTGTATCTCCGCACGTAAGCCTCTGCTATCATCGCAGACCTGCATTTCTCTACTCGATATCATTGTATCAGAGTTGTAAATGTCTCAGTCTACCTGGAACAACTGCTTGTTACTGACACCTATAGCAAACTGTGTATCACAAAGAGATAAACAAAACAAACCAGATATAGATGTCTGGGCAGTTAGAAAAATTGCTGCCACATCCAAACCAAGTGGCTCACAGGTCAAACGAAATTAAGACAGAGCAAACCTGAGAAGACTCAGTCCTAGGCCCTTACAAACTCAATACAAAATTTATGGCATGTTACCAGCAGTGACAATATATTACAGAGCTACAGTTACACTAGCATCATGCCCAAGGAAGAAAAGTGGTTAGGCAAAAGCTAAACAAAGGCATTACCTGAACCCCCAGCACAGTTATGACAGCTTCAAGCATGTGGCCTTTTGATGTCAGGAGGGTGGCCTCATGCCACACAAGGCAAGAAGTGCTAGGGAGCAGCAAAGAAGAACACTTCTTCACAAGAGTGTTGACCTAGGAGCTGAGGATGACCACAGCACAGGCAAGGACAGTGCCCTCTTTGATCAGGACACAGCTCTGCAGTATCCAGGCACAGCAGGTAGGTTATGGTACTAGTAACAGGCTCTTTTGGCACTCCCATGAAAAGTGAGGTGGCAAATCAGGTCCAGGATGCACTAAGAAAGCTGGCCAGGAACAGCAGGAGATGACGCTCAGATGGAAAGCTACAAGTTAGATCTGATGCCCACACAAAAGGGAGGGCCAGAGGCAGAATTAGAGACTAACTACTTAGAACAGAGATCTAAGATTCAGCCAGAAAGTAAGTCTAGACACCAAACCAGAAGCAGATACACCTACAACATAACTTAGAAAAGAGCTTGTGGCCCAGGTCTGAGCTTAAATGGAGCTCCAGATGACAGGTGAAATGTGCATTGATGGAGATCCCAGGTGAGGCTGATAAGGTCAATTTGGGACAATTAGTGTCCTCAGGGCCCTTGACAAGAGGAACAGCCAGAGGAGAAAGGAGTATGTTTTCTTCTGTCCTCTGATAGCATGTCATGGTTAAAGCCTATTTCAAATGGGTCTAGAGCAAAGACTGAGAAGTAGCTCTTGCAAAGCTCTGGAAGTTAGAGGGGGGACTCCACTGAGACAGAAAGTGTTGAAAGTACACTAAATGAGAGGAAAAGAGCCTATCCCAACAAAAGTGTGCTTCTTCTGAAAAACTTACAGGTGCATGGGATGGGTTTGTGAAGGGATGAAGAGAAGGAACAGGTATATAGATGGTTAGCCCAAGAATTTGGGGGAATCTTTTGCTGATGGTGGAGTGCCTAAAAGAGAAGCTGTATAGCTTTGCAGAGGTCTGCTAGGTGCAAGTTGTCACGTAAGTGCTGAGTGGTAAGACTAGGAAAGCTGATGAGTTTGAATCTAACTGTTGACTCTCCTAGTTGAGAAGTCAAAAGTTGAGGTTGAATAGCAGCGTTCTTCCTCCCCATGGGTAACATAGTTCTCTATTTGCTTTGGTGGTGGTTTTCCTTTCTACCAGCACCCTCTCCTTTTCAGGTCTTTTGCTTCTACTCCTTTGGTTATTCATGCTCCTGGTTTCATGACCCTCTTGTTTGTGGGTAATGACTGTCTGGTGTGCTTAGACTCTGAGAAGAATGTATGCTTTTTCTTAGGTTTGAGGGAGGTGCTACTAAATGAAGGAATACTGAGGAGGCAAAGGTGTAGGGACAGTGTTTTACTGTGATCCTCCAAAGGACACCTTGTCCTTCTTCAAAATGGGTGGAAATAGTGATGGAGAACATCATGGCAGAGAATTGATATGGAAGGAAGTCAACATTGGCACACAGAGGTGGCAGAGTGAAAAGGGAAGGTGTGGGTCAACTGCCAACATGGGAAGAGGTCTGTTCTGTGGTTGTGTTTCCTGCTGTTGTCTTCAGGAGTCAGACAGCTTGCCCTGGATGAGGGAATGATTTCCATATGCTGTTGAGAGTGTACGTCTTGCCATGTGGAGAATAAGCACCTGTGCTCTATGCTCACATTCAGTGTCTCACTGCCATCAAAAAACACCCTGAAGTTGGTGGCTGTTTCTGAAGGAAACTACTCCACTAAAACAGGAATTGTTCGTTCAAGCTCATGTGAGCATGTATGTGGGCAGAGTGGGCTGCCCTTCAGGGATGAATGTCCTCCTTCACCTACAGAGATCTGTAGCAGAAAGCTTCAGATGACCTCTTCTGGAAAGTGAAGACACTAAAAGCAGTCAAGAAGGTCAAGAAGATCAACGGTAAGTGTTGATGGCACCTGACAGAGCAGGTTCTCAAGATGTCAGCACATCTCCATGCAATGCCTTGAGGGACCCAGATGGGGAAAGTCCAGGAAAGACAAAAAGAAGGGGAACCTCCACTCAGCCAAAGAGCAAGAACAGACTTCAATCTCCAGTCAAATGCTTCAAAGCTGCAGGTGTCATGTTGTCAGTGATTCTAAAGACATGTCTGGCTATTGTCAGGGTGAACAGGGGCTCAGAAAGTTTCTTCTGATATCTTCAGTTTCTCATCTTCTCATCCTGTTCTTGACACTGTGTATTCCCTCTCCTCATCTGTGGTGTTAACCCAGGTGCTGGGCCAGTACATATCCACTCGGCGTCTGCTTTTGTACTGCAGAAAAATCTTCCCTTGCTGGATTGCAGACATCCACTAAGAGATCTGGGTGCATACCACTGCTTCTCTGCAGCAGAATAATCTGCCAATGCAATGAAAATCTGTCTTGTTTTTTTCATGGAAATAAATATGAGAATATTTTCCCTATATCTGCAGCATGGCAAAGCCATAAGTTGACATATGTAATTGTTTGTGTAAATTTTTCTTTCACTTCAAGACACTGCGGTCAGAGGCTGCTGAGAACCCAGGTGCTAACTGGTGGAAGTTCTACAGAAATTCGGCAGATGTAATTTTTATTCTTTAAGTCAAGAGAAGGAAGAGTGTTTTGAAAGGTCTGACAAGTGCTGAAGGCAAGGTCAAAGTTATCGACTGCTCTCCCTTTGTCCACAAATCCAGTAATTTTATCATAGAAAGCAATCATATTGTTCATGACTGACCCTTGGTAAACCCATGCTGAATCTTCCTAAACATCTTCTCCTGCATGGGCCCAGAAATGTGCTACAAGGGGCCTTAGTCCATGATTTTTACAGGGGAAAAGGTGAAGCTGGCCAGTCTGTAGCTCCTGATCCTTGTAGTCACTCTTGACTCCCCTGGTCTCCCCTGGCAGTATCATTGGTGCCCATGTGGATAAGCAGCAGGGAGTAATAGCCTGAGAGCCTTGGTGGTTTCTCTGCAACATCTTGGATCTGAGCCCCTGACAAGCAACAAATCATTCTAGATAGCAAGCCAAGCAGGCAGATGGGAGCTTCTGTCCTCCACAAATGGAAACTTACCACTACTATCCCTTGCCATTTCCTCCTGTCGATAATATGTGGTTTATGCATGGACAACTTTGATCCTTCCCCAGGTATGACATTCTGCTTCTTGCCTGCTATCAGGACACTGAACCTGTTCTGCAGTTGTAGATCTGCAAGTGGAAATGGAGCCATCTTTCCATGTGACAGAGTCAAGTTAGGTGAGTCAATTATATTTAATTCAGTAAAGATTCTTTCTTTATTGTCTTTGCCTTTGATGATTCATATTACAAAGATTAAACTCATGCATTTATGCTGCACTTCTACTTGTGACCAGTCTTTATTCCTCAGTCAAATAATGACAGGAAAGTCAGTCTACAGTTTCCAAAATGACATACAAATCCTTGAATAGCAGAATGTTTTGCTGTCTCTAGCATTAGAATTATGGAGGAGGAGGAAGATTATTCTAGCCAATACAGGGTATAAACCTGATGGTTTGTACTCTCCTGCAGTAAGAAGGCTCTGAATACTTGTCAGCATGCAAGGAATCATCCTAAAGATTAGTAAACCAAAAATACTAAGGACACTGCATAGCGTGCTTCAAATCTGGTTGTTCTTGTAACTGTACTCTTCCATTAAAATCAGTTTGTGAAGTTTGTGGATTACTTTTATTGTTCACTTGCTGCTAATTTAGTTGCTATAAGTTAACTGCATAATAAGTTCTCCACAATGAAATATTTGTGGACTATTTTATTCATTTTATGGCTATACCAGCTTTTAGGGGCTTTTCACACATTTATGTTCTTCACTAAATGAGTAAGACAGGAAGATTTTAATTTGGATTCCTGGATGTGGGGCTGGCCATGAAAAGGTCTTGCAAGAAAATCTTCTGGATCTGGACAAACATGGGAGAAATTTATAGCAAGTAGATTTGTTCTTGAAATTCCCTGGTTACACAAGTCTTTCCATTTTGTAGTAGCATATGAACAAAAAAAAATGCTGCAGAGCTTATATAGAGCATTTTATTATTTTTAAAACCACAAGACCATATTTATGGAACTTAAACATAACTAATGCCTGATAGTGAAAACGAAGTATACAAAAACCCAAATAGTTCTCTCCCTGCTAGAGCAGGTGCAATATTTTATTGAGGAAACCGGTCTGGTGCAGTGGTGCTCCACGGCAGCCACATCCAGTTCTGTTACTGGCTGTACACTGGCAACCTACAGAGGCAGTGGCTAGCATTATAATGATGTTTTTCCAGGAGACCTCAGATAACAATGTTTACAGTGTGTTAGGTGCTGTGATAAAGCCATGCCTGTCTAGCACAGTCTGTCCTGTCTGCTCGTTAAACTCCATTTCTAACTCTTTTCCTGGGTGTGGGGTTCCCTATTCTGTGTGCACGTGTGTACGTGTGTGCATGGGGGTCTGCATGCAGCAGCTGGGGCATGGCCATCAGCCACAGGGGTCCCCATGTCTGTGGAGCAGCGACCAGAGCAGTGAGAGCATGTGTTAGTGTGATCTCTTCCAGCTGCCTTCCAAGCAGCGTGCAATTCCTCTTTAAACAGCACACATTTCCAAAAGGCAAAGATGGGAGGTGACGCTCCTGATGCAAACTTTTCCTCCTAGCTGCTATGTGCCAAACAGCCTGTGGACTAATGATTAGGAAATTTTCTGAGGAGATAAGAAGCTACAGTCCTGATTCTTGCACTTTCAGGCAGAAGAAGGAATGAGCCTGAGTGATGAATTATGAGGGAAATTTTCTACCCACTCTTCCAGAAGAATGATCGAATACTTTTCAGTGTTTTTTTTGGTTGTTTTGTTTGGGGTTTTTTAAAGAGTAAACTGCGTTTTTGAAAGGAAGGATTTAGGGTCATCTTCAACAGAGAATCCAACTAGAGGATCTTATGTAGATGGAGATATTTCCTAGAAGCCTCCAAAGAAGTATCTGAGAAGACTCAGACTTAAGAGTCATATGTATACAGAATATTAGCTGTCAGCTTACTCTAGTCAGACTTTAACTATTTCAGGAGGATTCATCTGACTAAAAGAAGATGGATACGATTTATATGTTTACATCTGAGCTTACCACTTCAGGCTTCATTTCTTACCAGCAGAGAGAGATTGATTCATACTCATTTCAAGCAAATACTCACAAAAGGTCATCTGTCTGAGCTAGCTGTTTAGAGTTGCATTTGGATGCACCTTCTCTCCTTATGTTCTCTGTAGAGAGCCCAGACAGCTCAAAACATGCTCCCGAGCTCCACATTGGAAATGAGATACTTTTCTTAGACTTGCACAACTGCTTTGGGGAATTTACCCATGCCTTTGTTTTCTGAAAGTAGACAGACATTAGTTATTCAGTCTGTGGGAAGACTGAATGCATGAAAATCTTCAAGGCTGGGAGAAATGTTACAATTTTGTTTTGAATAGCAGACTAGAGAATCAGAGAATCACTTCTTGCCCTGGAAAATTCAAGTCATTCTTTGTTTAACAACTAGGAAAAGGTCATACATGCTACAGGAGTGGTTCATCTTCCTTTTCCTCTTTCCCTATTCCCTCCTCTCCCTGCCCCATCCCAATATAATTCAGCTTCTAACTGCATTTGCTCCCTCATCTTGAAGGAAGTGAATGGAAAAAATCTTTATGTCTATGCTGAAATCAGTTTAGTGGTGTTTAGTGGTATATATGTAGCTGCTGAAGAAGCTGTTCTGCTGCTTCTTCAGTAAAGTCCTTGTCTTTACATCTTTACAATTTCTATGTTTCTACATTGCCAGGCAAGAAAACAATGGTGGGTTTTTTTCAAAAGATTATGCTATAAGATTGTCTGCAACAGAGCAGGATTTTGGGCTATGAGACTCTATCTTTAACCTTGTATTTCAAAAGAATGTCACAATTCAGAAGTATGGAGAAAATGTAAATGCAAATATTATTAACAGCTTCAAATTTGTAATAACAAGTGGAACGGAGGCAGCAGATGAGAAGGTTATACCTAAAATCTGAATAAAAATCATAAAGTATAAAACTGGCTTTTTCCCATACAGTTCAGGTTCCTGTTTTCTTTAATCTCTTTCTGTACTGTTGTTGCAAACTGCTATAAGTTTCATACTTAAAAATTCTGTAAGCTCTTCCAAAGAGAAGTCACCCCCAATTGCTTGACCAATAAAACTGCTTATTCTGTTCAATAATGCTGTTCTGCACAAGAAGATTTGAATTTCTGGAAAGAACTAATTCTGCAGTGGATTAATTTGTTTTGAATTGCTGCTGAAATGAAATGAACCTCCAGAGAGACAACTGACTTGCAAATTTCTTGTCTAAGGTTACTTAAGGTCTCAATGTTCATTACATGCAACTTCCCAATATCGAACAGATCAGTATATACTTAACTGAGCATACACTAAGCTAAGTTACTATGATTTTACTAAAATAGTGATACATTAATAAGCAAATAGCCAAATTCAGGCAAAAATTTAAATATAATCCATAAATCAGCAGTTTCGGTTAATCAAACACCATACAAATGCAGCTAAAAATTGACTCAACTGGTGAAACACGGAGACTGCATTGTGCTAGTCTTGTCTTGGATAATTGCAGATAGATTTCTTTCGGTACCTAGACACAGTGTCTTGGTTGATTTATATCAGCAAATAGTTGTGCTACAGTCAAAAGTGTTTGACTCACTTTTTCACATGAAATTATGCTAGGTATAGGATTTAAGCACTAACCCTCAATAAATTATTAGTTTCTGCACACATAATGGTGGCATGATGGTCTGCACACAGTTCCTGCACACACAATGTAGGCATAACCTACTGAAACAGCTTTCAAAAAACCCTGTTTTTAAATCAATGGCTACATTGACTTTTTAAACACCAAATTTACCTTTAGAAAATTGGTGAATTCTATGCCATTCCTCTACTTCTAATTTATTACCTTCAATAAGTGGAAAGTACTTCACCACAGCTTGTAAACGAAACAGTGCGGTCCGCCTTGTTGAGCTTCTGGTTGTTCAAGTGAGGCTCTCCAGTAACTCATGACTTTCATTTCATCTTTACTTGCCAGACGTTCACAAGCAGAGAAAGGCTTGGGGCTTTAGAGTTCTTTGAGGAAGAAAGCAAAAGCTACTTTGTCTCTGCAGGATCTCTGTTTCTTCTTCAAGTGCCATTGTTTATTTTCATACTGTAGTGATATCTCTGTGCAAATGGTGTTAGAAGTGTAACTTTTTACTTTAGTACCAGTTCACCTTCTAACCTTCAAAAAGGGGCTTAGAGCACTCTTACTTCTCAGCACAAATCCTTGAATTCAGTTCTAAGACAGTCTTTTAAGTTGTGTGCTGCTGATACGGCTTCAGTCTTCCTACCTGCTTTCAGAATGCGTACAACTATAGATCACATGGGGTAGCTTGGATACAAAAAACATCCTATAACTGTAAAGATGTTATTTGGAAGGGACGTCTTGGAGTCTCCACTCCAGCCTCCTTCTTGAAACAGGACTGTGGCTGTGCCATATTAGATCAGCCATGGTTTTGTGTAATGAAATCTTGAAAACCTCCATAATCAGGGATTCTAGCCACTCTACAAATAACCTGTTTCAATGCTGCACTACCCCCCTGGTAAACCAATCTTTTTCTAACGTTCACCTTGGGCCTCCCAAGCTACAGCTCAAGTCCATCACTGCTTGTGTTATCACCAGCTGCTGCAAAGAAGAGTGTAGCCCATCAGCTTTTAATTTATATAGCTGTAGGCTGATGGTAGATCACCTCTTCACAAGACCAACAAAGTCCAGCTTCTCACATATGTTCTGGGTCCCAGGCCATCTCAGCTGATCTCTGCTGGACCCTTTCCAGTTTCTCCACAGCCCTTTTAAACTTAGGGACCCATATTTGCACACAGATGGGGATTCATCAATAATACCGAGTAGAGGAAGCTAATAACTTCCCTCAGTCTGCTTGCCATGATTTTAATGTGGCACAGTACATAATCTGCTTTATGTACAATAAGACCACACTTTCAGCTTATATTCAACCTGCCATCCCCTGTTACCTCCCAGTCCTCTGCATCAGGACTGCTGTTCATGCAGCCAGTTTCAATGCTGATTCAGTATTTTTCTTTTCTCCTTACGAAAATTCATGTTTCTGTTCTCCCTAATGATTAGTTCAGTGTTGAAGTTTTAGACATTTGTCACAGTCATCAAAAATCTCCTTTTGTAAAAATATCTAACAACTTGCTGAACACATTCACTTTATTATGCTTTCTTTTATGACGTGCATGCAAGCATTCTTAAGCTTTCGGGAGCTTCTAGCAATAAAGTTTTTAGGATGCTAATAGAAATTAATGACTTGTCCTATTGGCTTGCACCTAAAATACCCTAGACAACCCTACCTCTATATTCTGTCAGAATAAATCCTATGTGCAATTACATCTCTACTATTTGCCTTGAGCTAGCTCAAATCTGTGTGCCTCGCTGAAGTGTCTCTTCCCTAGTCTATTTTATTCACATGAAACACAATGTTCCTGTTCTTCTCAAATACCAATGGATTAAGCAGAAAAAAACCTGTGATGTACTCATATGCTTCCAAAGAACCAACTAAACAGCTTCCTATTAACCTCTGTAGACAGCAGCAGTTTTCTGATGGTTCCTGAGGACCTTCTGTCCTCAGTTCAAAATGTCTCTTCATGGCTCAACTACATTTCAAACACATTAAGTTTATTTTGAGCCCCATCTGCTACCTGGTTAGATGTGTCTGTAGGAGCCAAAGAACTGGCTCTTTATGACAACCTAGAAATATTTTCTCTGTTCTGTTTATGAGATGGTCATGGGAATGCCAAAAGTTTTATTAAAGTGAAGATGTCACATAAACTATTTACTTGGTTCATCATAGTGAACTGTTAGGAAAATTTTCATTTTGTAGTGATGCACGAATATTGCTCTTCAAAAGTCCAGCAATGATGCAAGAATGCTGGTTTGTAAAAATAGTTGCGAGTTTAAATACATTATTAAACTCTGACTGTAACTTTAATTAATTGCAAATATTTAGTGCAGGAATAAATGGAAAACAGGTGTTCTCTGCTGCTTAGACATCATTTCCCACTTTCCTGATTTCTGTTTTATTTGCTTTACGGTTATTATAATGGCTGCCACCAACCACTCCCACTTCAGTGTGCTAACCATGACTCACATAAGTGACTAATAAATTACATCAATGGGAAAGCAGATGAGCACATGAAGAGGAGGTGCAAAACTCATTAGTCATGCAGTCTCCTTTTCTGGGGACTGAATTGCCTGACAGAAAAGCACTGTGAGTGGCTTGTGCATCTGTCAAGTCCACCAGATGCCAATCTTACTCTTGCAGTTTTTGTGAAAGCTATTAATCAATATGCATTATTTAGTATTGTAAAGCAGGACCTTAATTAAGCAGCCAACTAAAGCAGAAGGAAAAAGGTAACCACCCAATATACAGTTTCTTCAGACAAAGAGAATAATGTAGATTTTGCCACTTGAAGCAGTATTTAGATCACAATCCATTTTTTTCTTTTTCATACGTTATCTTGTATAATGATGCAGCTGAAGACAGATATTCTGGAACAACAAAGTGAAATGAAGAATCTCTGTGTGCTAGACATTGATTTTGATCAATCTGCATGAAATGAAATGAATCGGTGTACTAGATCAAAATCGGAAAAGGACAAAGTATTGTACTCTGTACATATTGCTGGGGATGAGCCATCATCTTCATTATGATCTGTGTGATTTCAGGGATTTATAGCATACCTGTAATAATTCACCTAAGGCTGAAACTGTAAAAAATCTCCATGTAGCCTTCCAGGACTTTTTTTTTTTTTTTTTTTTTCCTTTTCACAGAAGGGACTCTTCATTTACACAGGAGCACAGCACATTTAAACAAACAAAAAAAAAAGGTCCGATTTTTTTTAATCTCAGCAGGTGCAAAGATGGTTTCTAAAATCATTCTCACTAAACTTGAGAGCAGAAAGGACTGCAATCTACTACAGCCATTCTCATAAACTGATCTGTTGGCCAGATCAGACTACCATGTATTGATAAAGTAAAAATGAAACCTGAAGACTGTACTAACGCTAGCAAGTGCCAAAGCAAATCCACACTATCCCTCAGCAAGGAAAAAAGATTTTAGAAGACCATTTATGACAACCTGAATAAAATAAAATAACAAACATGAAGGCTTTAAAGTAACAGTAGCTAGAGTACTGAAAAAAACCCCACAAAACAAACAGAAGAGCTGAGCCCCATGAAGAGGTGTGACACATAGGGAGGGATTTGTCTGTCCTGAAGCCAGCTATCTGAACAGAGTGCAATGCAGTTTTTGATCCCAGGACAAGAGTGAAAAATATGACTTTCTATATGAGGATGCATTGAGTCAGAATCATGTCTAATCTGTTCAAATGCCTATTACTTTTATAACATGATATAAACATGCTTCCCCTACTCCCAGCACGTGTCTGCACTCGGGTCAAATGCAAATATAAAGAAGCTGAATCAGGAGTCAGCAGCAGGTCCCCACAGCAGTTTCAGGAGTTCTCTTGTACCAATTTATCCAGCTATCTGTCTTTACTTTCCAGCTGAGTTGTCTTGTTTACAGCTAACATGGATATGTCAGTATTTCTGCAGATGTACCCAAAAGGACAAAGCCATATGAGTCCACTTTTAAGCATGCATTGTTCAGATTAGTGCAGGAAGCTCTAACTAGATTAAATGGACTGCAACACCTAGGCAAAACAACAAAAAAGGCAAATAATCAGAAAGTGGGTTTTGCTTCCTGGTATCTTTTGATTCTCCACAGTTTTCACTTTATTTTTGTCTCTTGTGCACTAATACACTCTTAAATTTGTTTCTGTAACTCTAGAATGGAACGTGCACAGAAAGTTTTTCAGGTTAAGATGTCCCTGTTTAAACCAGTCTTTTCCTGCATTCATTCTATTATTTTTTCAATGAGGATAGCAATTTATCTCCAGAAATTTGTCCTGACTTCTCATGGTAAGAAATGTCATATGAAGAAATTCAGTGGCTGAACTGCACGCATCTGATTGTATTATTAGGAACACTCATAGGAAATGCAACAGTAAAATAGAGTACTGCACAAGTTAATCTTACCATTGCAATAATAATGATGATAGAAAAAAACCCTGTTGATGAGCAGGGGACCTCCTTAGTAATAATTAGCAAAGTATATGCACATTCTGTGTATTTTATGAGTCTGCTTTTGCCAAATTAATATCTTGACTGCTTTGTTTGCCACGGCAATTAATAATATACAGATTTACATCTGCCATCATTAAGAGCTGAAAACGTAAATTAAATTTAGCTGTCAGCTAAAATGTTTTCTTGGGAGGTGGGGTGTGTTGCTGTGAAAATGTTCACATCATATGTTGTTTACAGCTCTTACACAAAAAATGCTCTTCCGCATAGTAACTGGAACTTGTAGGAAATTTTCAATGAATAGAGCAGGTTGCAGAAGGAGAATTGTTGTGAATGGATAAATCTTTGCCTTCAAAACATTAAGCAACATGAAAGCTTGATCAATACATAGTTTAGGAGAGCTCAAATTTGTCCCAGTGTGGAGGAGCTGGTGCCTGCTAAGGCCAACAGACCCTGGGCTGCATTAGGAGTAGTGACACCAGCAGGTCAAGGGAGATGATCCTTCCTCTCTACACAGCACTGGTGAGACATGTCTGGGCTGCTGTGTCCAGCGCTGGGCTCCCCAGTACAAAAAAAATATGGAGTTACTGGAGCAAGTCCAGCACACGGCCACAAAGATGATGAAGGGACTGAAGCATCTTCAGCATGAGGAAAGGCTGAGAAAGGCTGGGGCTGTCTAGCCTAGAGAAGAGAAGGTTCAGGGGGATCTTATCATTGTGTACAAATACCAGATAGGAGTGAGTAAAGAAGACTGCTTTTCTGAGTGGCATCCAGTAACAGAATGAGAGACAGTGGGCACTAATTAAATTCCACTTTAATGTAAGAAAAACTTCTTTTCTGTAAAGATGGTCAAATGCACTCAAACAGGTCACCCAGAGAGGTTTTAGTCTCCGTCCTTGGAGATGTTGCACACCTGGATGGACAAGACTCTGAATAACTTGCTCCAGTTTACCTTGCTTTGAGTGGGGGGAGTTGGACTAGATGACCTCAATGGTTGTACAATTCTGAGTCAATAAAAAAAGCCTATTCAGCACCCACTTTCTAGTGCATCTAGGCACCTCTCAGACAGTGTGGCTCTTCCCAAGGCACACCTCCTGATAATAGGTCTGATACAATCCTCTGTCAGTAGCAGCAGGCAGTAATGACACCTTAGAGCGATCTCTGTGGCCATGGGCTTGCCTGAGACAGGCACCCTGGGACTGCTGGGCATCTCAGAAAGGTATGGGTGATGAGGCACAGTGTGCCAGTGTGAGACAGTGCATTCCTGCTGAAGTGGAGGAGGGATGTGGTCCTGACCCCCAAGGAAACCTAGGTGCTCTGCCTTCTGGACATGACTCTGGCATGCTGTTTGCCCAGGAACTGGCATGTGCATTCAGAACTTGCCTTTGAAACCCGTGTAATTGCAGCCTGAGAGTACAGATACATCTTACATTTTTGCAAGTCATGTTTAAAGCGAACAAAAGAGGAAGCAAAAAAGAAAATGTTTAAAGAAGGGGGAAACACTTTACCATCAGTAATTAAAATGTGTAAAACCCTTTTAATTATAAGAACTAAAGGTTTTGTTCTCAGCTCGATAAGCAAATCACACTTTCAACAGTGTCACTGAGAGTTATGGGCACTGACAGCTGTGTCTAAGGCTATCTGTTCATCACAGTCAGCCAGATTCTGTTAAGCCTCTGCGTACAGTTCTCACCTGATATAGGTCAGTCTACAGTCTTTATATAAAATACCTATTTGTTCTCATATAGCTGGAACTGCTTAAATGTCTTAGCATTCATCCACAACATTGGCCTTCCACATTCATTTCACTTATCTGCCTGATGATAGCTTGTATAGACAGAACTGAAGCTGGTCCCATGCAGCTGAGAGCAAGTGGACTGGTTGTATGCACTGTGCACAGCCTTTATAGTCTATGGGAGACTTGAACCACATGTCAACCCCTTGGCCCTAAGACAAAGTTATTAGGTATTGTGGGGTTTTCATTCAAAGTCTTCAGGACACCACAAAGAGCTCTGTCACACAGCTCATCAGAATGGTTGTTTCTACAATGTTGCTATAATGTATGGACATGTGCTCTGTACCATGTCCTTGTGTCAAGGTGTCTTGAGTTTGGCAGAAAGAGCTTTGCCATATTCTTACCCGTAGTTCCTATTTCAAGTGGTTGTGGGAACTGCATTTGCATTTTTCTTGGAGAAAACTAGTTGGGCTTACTCTAAGACAGTGCTTGGAAACAAACGAGTTTACATGTGTGTATGCATTTTAAATGATCAGGGAATTGGCATGGAGCAAACCCTGAAGCAATGTGACTGGACAGATGTTCCCAGACAATATTTCAGATTATGTAGAGAGTCATGATTCAATACACACTGGGTCAGAGATTTGTGTCCAGGAAAAAAAAATCCCTGAAACACCACAAATATGGTTGTTAATTTTGCTGATAGAGCTAAAGTATCCTCTGTTCCCTTCTCTATGTAGTACAGTGTGTTTGAAGAAGGGATAGCACATTTACCCCCGTGAAGCTGTTATTTCCAACAAAAGGTCTTGGAATGGCTGATCTATAGAGAGAAACAGCAAAGTAAATGCTTAAATACACATGAGAAGTCAGGGCCTTTTTATACCAAGTGTGAAAGAAAGCCTCAGACTATGCTTTGCATAAAAGTTAAGGACAGGATTCCTCAAATCTATTAAGAAAATCTCAAACTGACTTTTAAGCCTTTCAGGCTTTTCTTTGGCTGCCGACATCTGCCTCCACATTGAGACTTATTTCTACTGCGTGCCACACCTTGAGCAAATTCCATTCATCCCCAGGGAAGGAACAATCTCTTGTTTCCATCAGGAGGTCCTTTCACTTAGTTTTGTGAGATCATAGTCAAAAACTAAAGTCAAACTAAAAATTTACATATTTCTGTCACACCTTCCCAAGTGCACTTAAGTCATTTTGTGAGTTGAAAAGTTTGTCTGAGAATGGTCTCTCTTTCTCAAGTCTTCTGACATTTTTGCTTAGGGTCAGAAAACTAGTTTTGTAGATGGCTGGACTGTTGTGGGTTTTTTTTTTAAATTTTTTTTTTTTTTACTTTTCCTGAAATAAGGAGCAGTAAGTATTGTGCTAGACTTTGCACACATTTCAGCACACCAGTTCAGTCTCTGTACTGGCCACTTCCATGATCCAGAGGTGGCAGCAGTTTCACATTCCTCTGCCTGTCCATTGTGTGCTGGCTTTATGGTGAAACCTGGGAAGACACCACCAAAAAAAAAAAAAACCAGCCCAGGTTTATATCCCATGAGCAATCTGGCCAGGTGCAGGTGACTCCAGTCAGGGTGAGGGATTGATAAGCCCCTGACTGCACTGCAGGCTGCATCAGCAGGTAAGTGTGATTGCAACCCTTCTGCGCTTTATGAGCCTTCCTGGCCCAGAGCAGGCAGCCCAGATTTCCCAGTGATTTGCTTACTGATAACCCATCTGTGGTGTACGTCATTAAAGAAAACTTTTGAGGGAAATTCTTTGAGGTCTATCTGTGATGGAGATAGACAACTATAATATCCTTCCTTCCTTTGTCCCACAGAGGCTTGTTACTCTCCACAAGGCATATATCCTTTGTGAGCTTTGCTGCCATTCGCTTTCACTCAGGCTTGTGTTCTCCTTCTCTTTAATTTCCTGGCATAAGCAGAGACACAAATTAAGGAGGCCATTCCATATTTTTATATTCTTATTGCCAGCAGGAGTCTGCTACTGCCTCTATATCTGCAAATAAACCAGAGCCCATGCAGGCAACTGGCCCATAGTCCTATGTACCTCTAATCCACCAGCACAATCCCTGGCATGGCTCAGGGGGAGCAGCCAAGTTTCACTGTCCCCCTAAGGCTGGAGCCTGGAAGCAGATGGCCAATCCTCTCCCCTAAGGCATCTGTTTAGGTGTAAATTGTCTCCTCTGAATAACATGCATGAGGCCTTTCATCAGGCATATCGAAAAATACGATCCTTGCCCATGGGAGAATTTAATGTCAGGGAAAGCAGACTGTGGCAGTCGGTATCACTTCCTTCTGGCTCTGTTTGTGCTGTGGGTACTTCTCTCATGTTGAAGAGGCTGGAGCAGGAGAGCAGGCAGGCAGGCTGCCAAGGTATCTACCTGCTCTGTCCTGGCAGCTGTCACTCTGCTGCAGGTGAAGCCCTGCTAGGAAAAGGCTGCCAGCACCTCTCCTGAGCATTGCGCTGGAGAAATGTTCTGAGGCTCAAGTCAGAGTGGGCAGAGCCAGAGTGTCACTGGAGCAGTCTGACAGGTCACGTTCTCTTAGGGATAGTGCAGTGTTTGCCACAGCTATAGTTTCTGTCATAACTTTGCCTGGACAATGAGCAGAGGGAAAGTTGTTTACAAAAGTTGTTTACAGTTGTTCTGTATTATCTCACCCAAAAGAGCTGAATTTTCACTGTCAGCAAAATTAATGTGTACCACTTTATGTCCTCATAAGACCTAACTTTAGAGATGGAAAGACCTTTCGATATTTTGAGTGGGTTTATTTTAGGAAAGGTGCAAGCAGATCTATCTCAAGGTTCTGGCCAATGTGACACCTCATCATCAAGGCAAATGTATTGTAACAGGAGCTCAGAGGCCAAGGCATGTAAAGAAAACCAGACTAGATCTGGAGCCAAGGAGAAGGCTAATGAGTTTTGAGAGACAGGATATCAGCACTTTGGAGAGAATGACACAAATAAGGATGGCCGGAAAAAGAAAAATAATAAAGCATTGTGAAAGGGGTAAAATTCCTTGGCTTTCCATGTTAAAAAAAAAAAAAAAAAAAAAAAGTGGAAAACCTTATCAAGATAAAAATGTAACAAAAAAGTTCACGTAGACACCATAGTTGAAGATAATCATTACGGTAAACAGTTGTATTCCATGGACATGTTTATAAAATATTTCCGAATAACTGTAGTGGTCCCAGCTTCCTATTTTGCTGTCTAAGCATTAGCTCTTCACCAGTAAAGTTATAAAATGGAGACAAAAATAAGATTTGTTTGGAAGGCCATATCCAAGCAGATGATTCTGGTACTAAGTTTGAAGAATTACATGAGTTCAGTGATTTTTTTTTTTTTTTTAACAGTTGTTTTAATCTCAGAATTACAAACCACTATAGCATTTAGTCTCACACCAGCTAGGTGGGTATGTTTTATCAGTCTAGTTTTCATTTACTGCATGAAAAGCAAAACATTCATTGTACCTGCAACACTGAATTAAGGAAATAATAATTCCAAGCTGATACAATGTTGGACATAAAAAAATGTCATGATACTAGCTAACCTGCACTGATATACCCAAGTCCATAGTACCTGACTAACTTTCACTCTTTGCAGAAAGTCTGAGATCTTTGCAGTGTTCCTGGAAACGAAAAAGTTAAGACTCAGTTTGCTGAAATGAGAAACAACGTCCTTACAGGCTACTGAAATCCAGCTACTCTCTAAATGGAAGCTTAGTGTCAACCAGAATGTGAGCTGCTGTTTCTCATCTATGTCCTACCTTGCAGTCTAACCACTGCTGTTCCCATTTTGCTGCTTCATTGTTAAAGACTTCAAGTGTCTTCCAGGTTCATGTCAGTCATTTTACCCCAGCTGTAAATTAGGATGCAAACCACTTGTTTTTCCTTTCCAGCTTGTGTCTTCCTATCAATAATCAAAACAGAGCATGTGAGATACCAGAAGTTAGAAAAAATAAATAGCAGGATTTCTGTCCATGGACTTCATGTGTTTAATTGCAGCACACAGGCAAGTAATCTATAAACACGTTATGGAAGGTGAAGGGAAGGTGCTCACACACTAAAGTATTAGAGCAGCTTGGTAGTTTCCAGTGGTCAATTGAAGAGAGTCACTGAAGACAGTCAACAAATGTAGGTTTCATTTCAGGGTAGATACGGACTAAATTTCAGGTTCTAATGCTTGAACAATTATAACTTATTAGTATCAAAAGTGAGAAGAAATTTATGGTTAATTTCTAGAAAAGTCTTATTATGGAGGTAAGATGACGCTCTAAGATAGTAGTAGTTTGTGACACATTCAAGTTATTGTGGCAAAAAGATGAACTAAATCAGCACTCTGTTTTGGTAAGCACAAATTTTTTTTTCTTATTATTATTTTAATGCTTTAATGTGTTTAACAGTGGACCCATCTCATACTTCTCTTGTTTATTAAATCTTTTCTTTGGGATAATGCCAGCATTAACCAGTTCCCATTTGTTGATGTCATTTTCTGTCAGAAAGGACCTGGGGATCCTCATGGGCAACATGCTGAGTCAGCAGTGCACCCCTGTGGTGAAGAAGGCCAAGGAATACTGAAACTGCATAAGCAAGAGTGAAGCCAGCAGGTAGAGGGAAGTGTTTCTCCCCGCTCCTCCTCTATTCAGCGCTGCTGAAATTGTATCAAGAGTACTGTGTCCAGTTTTGTGACTCTGCTCCAAGGAGACATTGTCATGCTGGAGCAATTCCAGCAGAGGGTCACCAGGTGGGTTAGGGAGCTGAGCACATCACATGCAAGGAACCGCTGAGCAAACTATTAGTGCTGTCTTTAGAAGGGAAGGATAAGAGAAGGATCTTGTTGCTTTCTTCAACTACTTAAAGGGAAGGTTTAGAAAAAAATGGAGACATGCTTCTTAGAGGTAGAAGTGATAGGATGAGAGGCAGTGGACAGAAGTTGCAACATGGGAAATTCTAATTAATTGTTAGGGAAAAAATTGTGACTATTGAGACTGCTGAGAGGCTTAATTGAATTGCAGGCTTCAGAAATATTTAAAACTTAACTGGTCAAGGCCCTGAACAATGTGATCTAATCTGGCTCTGCTTTGAGGTAGAGTTTGGACCAGATGATCCTCATGGGTCCCTTCTAACCTATAAAATTCTACAATTTTATAGTCCTGCTAACTGATGCCTGCATAAAACATAAAATCCTTCCTCACCTCAATGAGGACAGACTATTTAGAGGTCATTTTTTTTTAAAGCATTAAATTCTCCAGTGATATGGCTGTATAAAAGAATGGAACTGTATCGAATGTTCCTGAATTCTGTGCAGATCAAGTAACAGTTTTATAAGTGGATAAATATTATGCTGGAAAAATACCTGTCTAGGACAGTGTGATGTGGCACAGTTATTTGTTTATATACTGTTTAAACCCTAGATGTATTTATGGTTTTTTGTCCATCCAACATTTAAATATATTGGCAAAGTTGCGATTAACCTGCTTTTGAATGTAATTTCTTATGTATGTTATTGCAGTAAATCTGGATTATTTCTCAGAAAAGTCCTTCAGAATTTAGAATGCACAAAAACCTAATCTTCAATTTAGCCTCAAGCTCAGAAACAATAATGTGCACATTTTTATTGCAATTGTTCTTTCATAATTTATAGCGAATGTAATTGGACTGAGACTCTCATAATAATGTGAACAGATGTCTTGACTTGTAATGTGTTGTTCCATATTAGATGCTATTTTTATTACTACTGAAATGGGCCTTTAATGCGTATCTCCTTCCCTTGAACTATGAAACAATTTAGAAGCCCAGGAACAGTATCCAACAGCTAAAACAAATACAGATGGGAAGCAGAAAAATGTTGTGCCTTCCATCAGAGAAAAATCCCTAACTTTATGAATAACGTATTTTATGTTGGAGAATGAAGCTATGGCCTCAACATTTCTTGGACTTCCCTATTATAAAATCAACAGCACATTACAAGATAAATGAACCAAAACAACAAGGGTTATCATTGTCCACTGGGTATTTTCCATGAATCATTTTTGTCTTGATGGAAAATCAATTGTCTGTCAGAGAAGCTTTAGTGAAAAGGAGAAGACAAACAGTCATTAAAAAATTTTAATAAGACTTGAACACATACCTAAATGAATTCAATATTGCTAATATCAGGGAGGGGAATACCTTAGTCTGTTTTAGAAGGTGTTGGCAGAAGAGATGAGATAACAAGTAATTTCAGACTCTGCCTTCTATGGTGATGGACAGGATTTGGTGCCTGCTCCCTACTACAGAACTTAATAATTGCAGGTCATCTCGGCATAATTAAATTCTTCCACTTGACAGGTCCACAGAGGTATTCTATATTAGGTAAAATGGATGCAGACATAGACTCCCCCAAAAGTAACACTTCATCAGCGCTCAGCTGAATGCACTCCTTAGTTGTTCATAGCACTGCCAAGAACCAATGTACTCTTCATGTTTATGGGACACCACTGTGCATCGTACTGGTGCATTTGGTGAATTCTTCTGTCTTGCAATACATTGAGAGGGAAGCGAATTACTGACACACAGTGAGCTGTTGCCAGAGGGAAAGTAGTAAAATCATTATTAGGTTTTTCATATGGAAACCCTTTGGGTATTGTTTTCAGAGAGATAAGAAGTTCAATTTAATTACTGAAATCACTTGTCCAAAACATGTTCCTATCTGTAGCGCAGCAGAACTAGGTAAATGCTTATCTCCTGCTGTGGCAGCTCAGTGAATCACAACAGTCAATCTCCCTACTCTCCATTGCTGTACTTACTATCCATCCCCAAAACTGTCACAACAAATCAACATTAAAGGGAATGGGGCAATTTGGAAAGAGCTTGAGAGGGCTAGAAGAACGGCTGCGTTGGCAAGACACCAGAACTACTGAAAGCAAAATAATGAAAGGGCGCTGATCCCAAGAAAGCACAATGAGTGCGCATGCAGAGTGCCACCGGTAGAGATCTGGACAAGTAAAACACCTACCAGAGGTGACAGACTGCTCCTTCTCAATTTATCTGTGACCTAGACAAATATTAGCACTTCTAATTTCAAAAGCAGGTACAGTTAACAAGTATGTGATTCATATGGATATTTTGAAAATGTATTAGCTAGCGTTTGTACAGTGCTTTGCATCTGTGAAGTCAACAATTTCTCTTTGATCTGTTAATATTACAGTTTAGTGGGAACAAGGAAGAAACACCTTTAGCAGTGTTGCCCTAGAGCTGGCAAAGCACTTATTGGTATCTATGAACAGGTGGCAAGCTCAATAAATAATATTACAGTCAACTCGAGAGAATGCAAGATTTTTAGGATAGGGGTGTTCCACTCTGCGGCCTTTTTTCCAGCTTTAGTTTTTTGACTCTCCCTTCCTTTACTTTCATTTTTCTGTCCCACATGCTAGTTTTATTTGTTGTTTTTTTCTCCTCAGGCTCTTTTTCCTTTGCATATTTTCCCTTTTGGGAGACCGGGGGAGGATGGTACTTGATGTTATAAATAAGGGAAAGAGCCAATAAGGACAGTAGCAGATGCTTAGAGAATACTCTTATAATCTGTCCCCAAATGAGAGTTGCCTGTGTAAAAAACACTTTTAAAGAATGCTACCTGAGTGGTGAATGAAAATTACAACGAGGCACTGTGGCTGCTCACAAACAGCTGCTACTCACATTTTGGCACCCCAGGAGTCCTTTCCAAGTTGTCCCTACAGATGGTTATTTTTCCCTGAGCCTCCACCAGAAGTGATGCTAAGGAGGTAACCAGAGTTAAGAGTGAAGTATATTAAAGAAAAGACTGAAGCATATTAAAGAAAACAGAATTGGTTTAGGAATTCTGCCTCTCTTCCACTACATTGCCTGTTGCAGTACACCCTCATGAACCTATAAATTGCTCTTAACTAATTTTGTCACTACATGTAATTTTTGGTCTGATGTGCTATATATGTACTTAAGGATGCAGTGTTATTGTCACAAAATGCTCAGAGCAATGGAGTCTGGTCACCTAAGTTTTCATTTCTAAACTGGTGTATAGCAACATAAACATTTGGTATAGACCATCAAGACTGAAACCACTCTCCTGTATTGTGTGAGACCTTTAGTAGGTTCTTTACTTACTGGTACAGGCAAGCTATAAACAGAGTCTATTTGGAGGGGCTCAGTAAACAAAGTCATGCAAAATACAAAAGGAAAAGCAGAAATACTGCCAGATCCTGAGGTCCTCTTGGGGTCACATGATTTTTGGCTAGAGCTGATACCAGTTCTGTGTGGAAAGTCTTTCACAAAGGTCAGCCCTGATTTTCAGTTTCCTCTTAGCAGAGCTTTCCTCCTCCCCTGAGCAGAGAACACTGACACTTTTTCTCATGGAAGGGAAGGTAATCAATCAGAGCTATTACAGTCTGATCTCAGGATAGTACTTGGCTTTGGAAGAAGTTTTTTCTGAAAAGCATTTCATTGGCCATTTATTCATGGGTTAAAGACCAACTCAGCTACCTTATCTTATGGCATATATCCAAATATTCATGAGGCAGAGGAGGGCTTGGGAGAGCTGAAAAGTGGTGAGAATACAGAAAAGGGATAGGAGGCTTTCACAGCTGTACAACATAGTGGTTTGCAATACATAGTAATACTCCAACAAGTAAAGCTGCTAAAGTGGTAGTCTCTTGCTTCCTATATATATATATATATATGCTGATTCTAATGGTGAATATTTTATAAAGAAATGCAAATGACAACTATTATATACTTTCCCAAATCAAGATAAAATAATTGAAAAATACCTTTGAATTGCGTCTTACATTCCTGCATTTTGTTTCTCAGTGCATGCCTCTGTGTTGTGAGTTACCAGAGTTCTCTTCTAACAGTTGAAAGGTAAAAACTTTTTTATCATTTACATGATTGCAGTTATTCTAAACTGAAGATTTGAAGGATAGAGCCTTCATACAGTCATCCCCTACCTGAGAGGGTGGCATGGAGTATGGAGCTATGCGCTTCTCAGAGCCCACAGAAAGGCCATCAATCACAAATTGCAACAAGGAGCATTTTGGTTGGTCATAAAGAAGAAAATCTTCAGAGGAAGTCCAGCTTAGCCTGTGATGAGATTGTGTGGAGAAGTAATACTATCTTCATCCTTGGCTATATTCCAAACTCACCAGCACAAGCTGAACAACCGAAGTTAGCTTTGAAGTTAGCCCTACTTGGAGGTCCCTTCCCATCCAAACTTTTGTGCAATCCTATGCAACACTATTTAGTACAACAACAAGAAGAGAGGGTTAAATCGACTTTCTGCAGGTATCGTCTCCTTTCAGCAATACAAAGTCTGAAAGAGACTAGGGAATGGTAATAAATTGGAAAGTGTGCAGTGTGATGTGCCAAGTTTTGTTTGGCACATGAAAAGGGAAAAGAATACATTGCACAACGGGAAAAGAATAGGCACTCTTTAAGTGGTTCTTAAGCAACACAACACTCTATGTGCTATTTTGTTTGGCTGTTCTTGTTATCGAGTATTGTCATTCCGAAGAGATCGGAAAGTGGAGATGTTAAAATGATCTCACTTCTGAAAAGATACATAACAAAATAAAGAAATAACAACCCATGCATCTTATTTAAAAGCCATGACTTTATTCTGCAAGTAGTTGAAACACATTAACACCAAAAAAAAGAGAAGCATAAATAAGGATAAAGAAGACGTAATTAAAATAAAAGAATAGAAATTTAGATTGCAGTGCAGAACCTTTCTAGCAATGAGATATAGTATTGGCTGCCATGTTTTATTTTAACTCTGACAGAATTTGAATAAGTATATAACTAGATATGCTTGCCTTTTTTTTTTTTTTTTTTTTTTTTCTTTCTGGAAGGGACCTAGAGTAATTTAACTACTTTCTAGCATAGATTTGTATAATCATAGAATCATTTAGTTTGGAAAAGATCTTTAAGATCGAGTCCAACCATTAACTTAGCACTGCCAAGTCTACCACAAAACCATGTCCCTGAGCACCACATCTACACATCCCTTAAGTACCTCCAGGGATGGTGTCTCAATCACTTCCCTGGGCATCCTGTTCCAATGTTTGACAACCCTTTCGGTGAAGACATTTTTTCCTAATATCCAATCTAAAATTCAATTAGTGAAATTATTTTTTAGTGCATTCCATTCAATCAATTAACTGTTTAATACTCAATATCCCATTTCCTTTTATATGTTTCTGTGTGCACTCCTCTTCTTCTTCAAAAATAAGAGAATTACTTTTTATGAAGAAAAATGCCCGAGTGTAGTAACACTAATAATTTTTTCTCAAGAAGCAGAATAAAGACACATAATAAAATAATAAATAATAAATAATAAAAAGGGAAATAGAATATGGGATTTCTGTGTTCATCTTTGAATGCTGAAAACCATAAAAAGAGGATGGGTAACTGCTGGTAGAATCATGTGTAATATTCAGGGAAGTTACTATATACTATTTAAAGCTGAACAACCATAAGCTTCTGTCAGAAATATTTAGGCATATCAAGGGTTTTTTTTAAAAAAACCCGATTTTTATTATATTTGGCAATGACATTATCTGGTTTTTCCATTTCAAAAAATGTTTAAACATATGGGTAACTCGAAATATTTTTAACGGTTGGGGTGGTGTTGCATTAGATGAAGCTATACTATTTTTTTCTTGCATCAACTTGAATGTTGTTATGTCCTTGTCCATAGTACAAAGCTTTTAACTTCTGAACAACCATCCTAAAGTTAAATGGGGGCTGGATGTGTTGAGAATTTCCCAGCATATCAAAGCATATGGTTAAGTTCTTATGCTTTTCTGATTGTCTGTCTCATTACATAAGCAGATGGAAAATACTGTGTGCTTTTAAGAATTATCAATAAATCTAATCTATGCCATATACTACTAAAGTTATTTTGCACATTATCTTGACTACCTGTTATCCCATCAGAATTTAAAAAAATGTGGTTTTGCCATGCATACAGAATTTACTTTTTATTTATTTCAGAAGTTTTGGTCTTCCTGGTTACCCTAGTGTCTTTGCTACCTTAACAGAGAGATGGCATTGTTCTGTCCATCTTTTGATCTTTGAAAATGTGAAGTAAATATTAAGAAGTTTACAAGAAAAAAGGTTGAGTAATTTCCCTTTTAACAAACAGACTACAATATAAACAAGCAAGGACACAATTATGGTAGAAATATTTCTTGACAAGAATGATAAGTAAAGTAGCCTTGGAGTATTAATGATGTTCCATGTGCATGTGCACATAATCATGTGTAGTATGAAAAGCCACAGGTGTATTTTTGAAATCTGCTTTTGAGGTTCACAGAATGGAAATTCAAATGCTCACACAGGTGGAAATTCATATTATGGCCATAATCTAATTAATGTGATTAGGATACTGCTTTGGCTGTAATAGCATTAATATCTTGTGCCACTATTAAATTAACACAAAAAGCAAGCTAAATGAAAATATAATGTAATTAACATCAACACAGTTGAGACCCAACCCCCATTGCTGAATTATCCAGATCAGCTGTACTCCATTGATTATAACCATTAATCACTGTCTGGCACATTTTTATTTTGTTATTTCAGGACTATGTCCTTCTTTTAATCTCGTGAATTTTTATTCTGTGAATTTTTCTGCTGGTTCAGTGGCAGCACTCGTGTCTTAAACTTTAGAACAATTTATATCCCCAAATTGGATTCATCATCCAATTTCTTGATACTCCAAGTGTCAAGGTGGAAATGGTACAGAAATAATAAATTGGTGATAAGTATTTTTTCTGCAGTTGTGTTATTTTTTCTCTGTCTCTTCTGTATCATTATCACTTATTGTTTCTGCTGATTTTCTCTTTGCCTGCCATCTCCTGAAGCATTTAAAAAGGATTTATTTTTCGTTTTGGTGCCTTTAAAAGATTGATACTTGTACACTGTGTGGACAGTCTTAGGATGCTTTTACATTTAATCTAGCAGTATTGACCATCCTTCCTATTTCATAATTTTTGAAGGATCATAGTGGTTCTTGCTTTTACTTGTCTCTTTTACACCACTGTTCAGCCATGCTAGCTCCTTTCCGGCCTTTCTGAAGTTCTTTCCAGTAAGTGGCATGCATTCTGGATTTCCAGTGGAATCTTCAGAATGCTCTCCATGCTGCCTGAGAGGGTGGTTTATTTCATTGATAGCTTCTTTTTTAAAAATTGTAGACTCTGAGATGAATTTAGGCTGGAAGCTCATCTTGTAGAGTCACCTGCTCCAAGCAGAGCTAACTACAAAGCAAGATCAGGTTGCCCAAGGCCCTGTTCTGGGCAGTTTTAAAAACTGCCGAGGACAGTGATTCTATCACTTCTCTGGGTAGTGCTTAAACCTGCTTTTAGCGAAGATTTCTCTCCCCCAGTCAAAATCTCTCCTTCTACTACTTGTGGCAATGGCATCCCTCCTGAAACTTAATGCATGTAGTGGATATCCTTGTTCCCACACTCTGAGTATGTTATGATCACTGTCACAGGATGACTCTTCAACAGCAATATTCTGAAGCAGATCCTCATGCGTTGCCCAGAACCTGGCCAAAAGATCTAAATACTAGTCATAATCCACCATATTTAAGTAGGCTATATGGTCTATTGTGTTTCCTGAGGGTGCTCATGACCCTTAATGTGCCTAGGTGAAGTGTCTGGCCAATACATATTTGAACACAGTAATCCTCCCTCTAACTAAAACAAACCCATAGCTTTTATTTGAAATAGTTTCCTTACACAGAAAAAACAATAATTCCTTAAAAGCAATCTTTCCCCCCTGGTTTTGCAAATACAAGTATATTTATTGCTGTATTGCAGGTGGTAAAAGTATCTGAAGAGAAGGACAACAGACCATATTTTAAATATCCAGAAATAAATAAGCTGGATCAATATACTGCAACAGATTGTTTTGCTCATTAGAAGGTAAAAATAAAAAGGAAACTTGTCAATCTACCAAAAATCTAGCCTTTCAATAAGGATATAATTGGAACATGCTGTCAAAACCAACTTTGAAATTAAATTCACAGCATCTGGTACTCAATACATTTCATGACAGGTCATCAAAGAAAAAAAATTACCTCTACATGTTACTTCTTTCATCTCTGTCAGATATTTCAAAATGTCCAGGATTTTTAAAGCAATATTAGCTCTTTCAGGTTAGAATAACACACAAATTGTGCCTTTATCTTAATTGGAGTGTTTTCCTTTGCAGGAAAACCAGAAAAATCTTTAATTAAAGAGGAATATTTCACTCTAACATTTGCTGCTGTGAGTCACAATTCTTTCCTAACCCACACCTCATAGCCTTGCCTAGTCCTTAGCTTTGTTGTAGGTTTTTAGTAGCAGATTATCTCTTTAGTAATAGATTATTTGCTTCCTTCACTATAAATAACATGCAATATTTAACCATATTTTCTATCAATCAACAGACTGTGGATACCATCTTATATGTGAATGTTTCTTAAGCACCCAAACATACAAATCCAGAGATATTTAGAAAGAGGATAGTATCAACAATTACATCTGATAAAGATCACTGCAATTCTGCTCTGCAGCTCACTATTAAAAAAAATTTATCTTTTTCATAATACCCTAATTTTAAAGGAACAACAAGTGATTGTTTCTTTTCCACCTGAAAAATTCTCTTTTGATGTTTCCTACGCCTATAGAAATCTAGAATAGTATAAAATGCCTCAGGTGACTAGTGTCCTCATTTGAGATAATCTACAATTTTGTACAAAATCATGGAAAGCTGGAACTAGAGAGGAAAGAAGTCCTGCTCCCCATGGGTATCTGTCATGCATCTGTTGGAAGATTGCTAAAAGACCAGCTGTTTAGGAGGTTTCTATACACTCCATTCTTCTATCATCAAGCTTGTTGAATGATTAAAACTTGCCTGCTAACTATTTTCTTACTCACACTCTTGTGTTTTGTACCCATCTCCATCTTGTGCTGCATCACCTTTATTAATCCGTTATTTGCAAATAAACGTAGTCATGGGGAGGATATGTTACAAAAGTGGTTAAGAACAAGAGCTACCAACTGAGGTCTGCTTGGATCAGAAGACTGTACAAGAACTTCAGAGGTCCCTTCTAGCATAACTCTTCCTAAGAATTTATGAAAGTGCAGAAAACTATTTCAAATAATAAGTTCAGGCCAGGGCTCCAGACTGAACTTGCTGCAATTTGTTACTCATAATCAGATCGGTGATATTACCATTAGGGCTGTCATGATGCTGCTTTTTTTTCTAAATCTTGAAAAATTCGAGTTTCTGCTCCTCTCTCTGCTGCTCAGTTGTGTGAAAGAGTGGTAAGTAATGGGTAGGGTTGGAAAAAAGTCATTGCAACTGCACCCCCTGCACCCCTATTCCGTAGTCATGCCAGGGCATCAAGGTTCATAAGGGAAGGTGTAATCTCAGAACTACTGTAGACCTGTAAGCCTTCAGAAAAACTGAAGTCCTTAATACTGAACTGGGGTCTCACTGTTCAGGCTCTTTTTATGAGTAAATTAGTAAAACCACAGTGCTTTTGAAAAGTCTGAGGTCAACACTACAAATGTCATGTTGCAAAGTCACCACTTGAGCTGTCTTAGCAATACTAGTTTCACTAATAAAACATCCTCAAATAATTTAATTGTCATTTTAATTAATGAAAATTTATTTTTCAAAATATAGAGTACTCAAGAACTAAGGAAGTCTTTTGCTTTTCTCTTGTGTTTCAAGAATAAGGCTGTACTTTATTACAGAATTCATCTAGTAGCTGGGTAACATTTTATGGGAAGGTCTGTTTCATCAGTACTGAAAGTAAAATACACTTTTCAGTGAACAAGTACAATATTTAATTTTTGTCAATTTCAGCTTATTAAATATGTATGCCACAGAATGAGATTTCCTCTTTATTTTTCCTATAAGTCCCTTTGCAGCTTTTTGTGGACTGACTTAGAACTGCAAAATTAAATACAGAGCTGTGTTCTTTTGACCTAAAATCTCTGACCTGTGAGATAAAGTGACATTGTTTCTGCTTGAGGACCAGTTGAGCTAATTGTTGAGTGATGGCTGTGACACAGCTGGTACATGATTTTGTTCCCAAGGTAACTCTCCCATACGAAGTGATTCAGAATCAATCATTTGTTTTATAGAGATACAGCAGGTGTTATGTGCTGCATATGGGGAAAATAGACATTTTTACCGAGAGGGTCATCCTTTTATTAAAATATCCTTTCATTTACCTTTTTGATGTAGACAGAACATTTTCAGTATTATAGCTGGAAGGAACATAATGGTTTCAATTGGAAGGATACTCAGGAATTTCTCCTTTGTTTAACATGAGTTCCCTGGGACTACTATGAACCTAAAAATCTGTAATAAAACTGCAAAGAAATACCTTTTTATTTTCTCTTACCTTCAACAAAATCATAGAGCCTTTCCCTGTGCCTCGACATCCAAGAGCAATAGAGTCAATAATTCACAATAATAGTCAAGAAGCTACTTTATATTTACAACACACAGCAGAGACCATCTTATTAAATAGGAATGTTAGACAGTTAGAACACAGTTCATCTCTCAGCAGAGCCTGCTGGATTTCTGTGCTTCCAGTCAGGAGAGCTGGACCGCATTTGTATCACTGGAATTACTGCTGAAGAAAGGAAAAAATTCTACACAGTTACATATGCCTTCTTGAGACAACATCAGAAACAAAACAAGGTAGAATTTGTTACTCTTACATGCCCTGTAAAGCATAATTTTTCACATGTTTGAACAAGAAACACTTTTAAACACAGACCCTAGCCCCAGGTTATCATGTATCTGAATAAAAAAAAAAAAAAAAAAGAAAATAAATAATACCTTCTTCAAAGCATTGAGTTATCTGTAAGTTTGAAACAATGACATGGGCTTTGGATTGTTACTCACTTTGTAGCTGTGCAAAACATTCCTTGATTTCCATGAGGTTTTACATGAAGGCAACCTCCCCTTATTATTTCTGAGAAAAAATATAAAATTTCTGACATGGCACAAAAGAAGTATTTTTAAGTTTGGTGAAAAACAGATTATTAACAACTACATGTAGAGTTACTCTTTGAATTATTTTCTCTTTGTTTTTTAAGAATATCACAAAAGGTTTCTTTATATTAATTCAGGATTTTTTTTTGCTCACAGCTGTGAAGAAAATCTGTGATTGAATTTCATGAAATTGACTTTTCTCTTAAAGCCAGTTCCTGCTTAATCCAACCACAAACCAACATTAGCATAAATTCCTCTGAGACAGAGAGGATCCTGTCAGATGAATTTAAAGCTATGGTAAATCCCTTTCAGATTTATTGCCATTTTACAAGTTTAAAAATTAGTGATAATTTTTGGCTGCTCTATTACTTGGTAATATTCCTTATAATTTCAATTACTTCCTTGATTTTTATTCTTTTTTTATTCTTGAAGGAATGACTTTTTTTCTTGAAGGTTCACATAAAGTAGCATGTGGGGGTTAGCCTTGGCTAACAGCCAAACTCTCACCCAGCCACTCACTCCCCCTGCAGTGGGGTAGGGGAGAAAATGGGAAGAATGGGAACGAGAAAGCTTGTGGGTGAAGACATAGAGATCACTTACCAATTACCTTTGCGGGAAAACCAGACTCGATTTGGGGAAAAATAGCTCAATTTCTGGCCAATTACAATAAATATTTAATTACTGATTTAGTAGTGGAAAACAAAAAGACAAGCATTAAAACAACTCCTTTCCTTTGCCCACTGCCCAGGTTCAACTTCACTCCTTGAATCCTGACTCCTCTCCTCCTAAGTGGTGCAAGGAGGTGGAGAACAGGGGCACATTGTCAGTCTGTAGCAGTGCCTCTCTGCTGATTCTTCCTCCTCACACTGCCCTCTGATCCAGTGTGGGTCCTTCACACCGGCTGCAGTCCTTCAGGGTAAGCCTGCTCCTGTGTGGGTTGTTCACAGCCTGCAGCTCCTTCAGGGCTTGTCCACCTGTTGTGGTGGAGGGTCCTCCACGGGCCGCACTGTGGAGATCTGCTCCACTGTGGCCCCTCACTACAAAAAGGACATTGAATGACTCGAGCGCGTCCAGAGAAGGGCAACGAAGCTGGTGCAGGGTCTGGAGCACAGGTCGTACAGGAAGCGGCTGAGGGACCTGGGGCTGTTTAGTCTGGAGAAGAGGAGGCTGAGGGGAGACCTCATCGCCCTCTACAGCTACCTGAAAGGAGGGTGCAGAGAGCTGGGGATGAGCCTCTGTAACCAAGTAACAAGAAAGAGGACAAGAGGAAATGGCATCAAGTTTCACCAGGGAAGGTTTAGACTAGATATTAGGAAGCATTTCTTTCCAGAAGGGTTTGTTAGGCGTTGGAATGGGCTGCCCAGGGAGGTGGTGGAGTCCCCATCCCTGGAGGTGTTTAAAGAGTCGGGTTGACATAGCGCTGAGGGATCTGGTGTAGTTGGGAACTGTCAGTGTTAGGTTAATGGTTGGACTGGATGATCTTCAAGGTCTTTTCCAAACTAGATGATTCTGTGATTCTCCAGAGGCTGCAGGGAAACACCTGCCCCACTGGGGTCTCACCCGGGGCCACAGGGGCTTCTCTGCCAAGGCACCTGAAGCATCTCCTCCTCTCCTCCTGCTCTCTCCTTCGTGTCTGTAGGGCTGGTTTTCACACTTCCCTCCGCCCCTTACTTCTCTCTCTCAGAGCTGCTGCACAATGTTTTTACTCTTACTTAAGTAGGTTTTCCCAGAGGTACTGCCAGCATTGCTGAGGGACTCAGCCATGCCCTGCAGTGGGTCTGTCTGAGCTGCCTGGCACTGGGGCCCTGGCATCTCCTCCCCTGCAGCCCCCATGCCTGCACCTGGGCACCTGTGCCCAGTGCGGGGTGTGACCAGTCTTTGCTCAAACATATATGTGACTTTAGTGACTGCATTGCATTTGTCTTAAAAAAGATATTGTCTTGTTTATAATAAAATCAAATCTATTATAATAATTGAAATCCTCTCAAGGTTTGACCGGTTGACCAGTGCATGCAAATCCAAAAGTCTTTTCTTCCTTCATATATCAAACTATTCTGCTTCCATTGCTCCTGTGCAAGTTCATCTTCACCATACGTCCTTACAGACATAGTCAAAGATCATTGAGGCAGGAATCCTAAAGCAGAGGAAGTGTGTTACCAGCTGAAGTCTGGTGTGGCAGCCACCCTGGTGGGGGGCAGAGTTGGGGGGCAGAAGCTGCACAGATCCCAAAGACTTCTGCCCTCACCTCTGTCTCTCTTATGAGATAGACCTTGTGGTAGACTGGGTTTTATTAAGATTGCCTGCATAGTAACGTATCACATCAGATGAGTAATGTGGTTTCTGGTCTGTTTTACAGACAATTTACTGGACCTTTTGGCTCACTGAAAAGCTAATATTAAAAGCCTTGCAATTCAGAAATTTGGTTCGTTTGATAATTGTTTTAAGTTAGAGGCTCTGTAATTGTAATTCTGCACCTTGCAATTCTTGTATTTCCTTATTTGTAATAAAAGCTTATTACAACTTTTGCTTTTATTCACTGAAGTCCTGAATGTAAAAGCAAACAAAATTTTGCATTTGATGGGACAAAACACTGTCTGGAGATGATGCATCTTTAAAGATTAGGTTTACAAAATGTATTTGCAGGATATTTAAAAAACAACCAGGATATGTAAAACACCAACTACCCTGATGTAAGATGGGACTCAGCCATTGTGAGGGTTAAGGAATTCTAACATCTAACAGTCATTTAAGTCAATAGATAGTTTCGTGTTGATTTCAGTTAGCAAGGCCCTGAAGATTCAGAACAGAAAAGTCTATAGCTCTGAAACACCCAAGACCTAAGGCACCACAGCTCATCCCAGCAATGACAAGGTGTAACCTTTAGACACAGAGAGGACCGGTGCCTCAGCAGATGAGAGGCAATTCAGTCCTACACAGTCTGCTATTAGGCCTGTGGCTGTAACTGCCGGTATTACTACAGGAGGTTTGATTCACATGCATTTGAGGGTTAAATCTGAAGCACTTAAACACTGAAGAAGATTCTGAGCTTATTTTTTTATTGACACTCACCAAAATGAAGAAGCTCAACAATATCCTGCACAGCAAACAAGCTCCAGAAATTTAGGGGAGCGAGATGTTGGTTAATAACAGTTCTCCTAAGAGTGAAGCTCTTGACACTTGACATTGCTGTTTAGTTTAGATGTTTCCTATTTATCCACTCTAAGCAATAGTATAGCAGAATTAATATATGCATTTATATATTAATTGTTATATGAAGTATTACTAATCAGTATTGTTATCAATATTAATAAGCTCACCATTAAAATAAATTAATGTACATATAAAAGTACTTATAAAAATATATCTATTTTGTGGTAAAAATCTTTCTGTAGTTACTTATCTAAGACTGTCATGCACTTCTATTATTCCCTTGGCATAGCTGCTATAATTTTTTGTGAAAGTTCTAGGCGTTTGCAAAAAAATACCTTAAAACAAAAGATTAAAACATCTAACTTCTCATCCATTCCAGATGGATTTCTATATTAAAAACTTTTTGTCAATCTCAATCTTGCTTCAGTCACTTAAAGGCTGTCTCGTGTTAAATAATTATTTTCTAGGCTTTTCTGTAATGGCATATGTATGATTCTGACTGCATTTTGGTTATGCTGAAGAGATTTAAAGATGCATTGTATCTATCTTTTGAACTATCAGAACATGAAGTATAGGCAAATCAAAGAGACAGGTGAAGTAAAATTCAGGAAAGAAATGTGTTTCTAATTATATGTCAACAGTCTCAACAGAAAACCAAACCCTTTTTATTGACAAAAGTAATTGTCAAGTGGCTTTTACCCTTCTTGCCCTTACAGAGTTTGCAGTATTAAGATTAAGCCCCTGGTTCTGCAAAACCCCGTTGTAAATTAAGTATATCAGTAATCAGATCAGAACTGCAAAATCCATTCTATATTCTGAGCATCAGCACTATTTATTTCTTTAAAAACAACACCATCAATATAGACTGGCTGAAATCCATAGGGCTGCACACATTATGGATGGCTTAAATAAGCCTGCAGAGATGTTATTACATCAATGATGCCTGGCTCAAATGGAACTCCTATTGACTTAGCTTTACGACACTGGAAGTTAAAGCCTGTCACCACTACATTTGTTCCCAAATGCACAAAGCAAGCTAAATTTTAAGAATAAAGACTACACAATTTTGAGTGCATTTTTATAGATCCTTATTTCCTATTTCTTTACAAAGTAGAACATTTTAATATAATTTATGAGTTCTAGAACATATTGATTGTTGAAAGTTGGATTTTTATAGAGGGAGAAACAATTCTAGCTGCACAGAAGTATTGATACTGACATGATAATCTCCTGATAATCCCCGCTATAAAGGACAAATTTTCTCAATATGCCACTCACAAGAGACATCAGTCCTTTCACCTTGATGGTTTTAAATGTCTTACATTTATTTTGTGCTGCCTTTCCTATCACCAAATATGTATCATGATATGAAGGCCCTATTAATAATGTCAATTTTTTCCATATTCGATTCTTTCATTTTATGTGCTTATTTGCTGTCTTTTTTGTTTCTGGTATATCTCATCTGTCACAAGTGCCAGCAATTGCAGTGATTTCTTCACCTCTTCCCTCTGCCTCTGACCTTCATTATTGATGTTGTTAGGACATATATATATATGTATATATATATATATATTTAATTATATTCTCAGAGAAAATATTATGTTCTCAAATACTGATGTTCTTTAAAAATTCTATTTTCATGCCTTCCTAGAAGAGAACCACAAAGTCTTCTGCTAGACAGTAATATATCAACTGTAACACTACATGTTTCAGATATCATAGATGTACTTATTAGTTACTGCAAGCTGTAAACATATTATTCCTCAGCATAAGAGAGTGGCCTTGAGCAATTGCTGCTCATAGGAAAGTAATTTGAGTGTTAGGGTTGGTTTTTTGTTTGTTCGTTTTTGTTTTTGTTTTTGTTTTTTTCTGTTTTTTTTTTTTTCTTTGCAGTAACAAAAAGTATTTCTTTTTACAAAACTGATGAAAACTGAAATGTGGGCAATTTTCTGTTGTGTGCTAAAACTTTTTTAAAGATTGATGATTGGATCTGCAAATTGTCATGACTGGCTGAAGAAAGGAGGAACAGAACCAACAAATGACTTATCAGCTATGCAGAAATTAAAATGCCATCACCCTATGCAATATCAATTGCATTTTTTTATTTTGATCAAGCCATCACCAGACTGAAGGAGAAATTACAGTATCTTCAATTAAATTCAATCTTCATATATACCTACTGAGAAGACTGCTTCTTTTTTCTTCTCTTTCAGTGCTTCTGGCCTCCTATATATATCCTGACCCTTTAATGGGGTCATTAAAAAAAAAAAAAAAAAAAAAAAAAGTAATAGATGTCCATAAATACGTCTTCCAAGAGAGTAACTTATTAATTTCATTAGGTTCTTCAGCAAAGGTTCCACAGCCTCCATAACTTTGCCATCTAATTTTACTCACTCTTACCAATGATATTTGCAACATATTTAATTGCAGCTTGTGGCAGTTCAGTGTATTGGGGCCCATATTAAGACTACCCAGGTAACTCAGCCTTAGACTGAATAGGAAGTTCAGTCAAAAGTCTTCAGAGCTAGACATTAGCTCAGAGCACTACCTCAGCTAATAGGATGGAGTAATTTGAGCCTGATACTGTCAACGCACATTGCATTTTAGCAGAGCTAAAAAAGAGATCTTCACCCAAAGCCACAGAATTAGGGATGGAATAAAAAAAAAATCATTTTTTTATTTCTAGATTTGAAAAATAGACTTTCCTCAATGTGGCTCCAGAATAAACAGCTAATTTCTTGCTTGGCCCTTTGTTTTACCTTTATCTCTTTTTCTGCTCTCATTGTCTTTGTTTAACAAAAAAACCCAAGGAAATAAATGTATTGATTTTCTACCAAAGTCTGAGTTTATACCTGATGTTTCAGATGCTTTTGAACTGAGAACTGTAGCACTTTTTTTTTTTTCCTTTAGTTTTTCATGTAAATAAATCATAGCATTCTCTGGTGGTCTTGACTGTAAGAGAAAGTAAGCATATCCTTTAATTTACAATTACATCAGACAACAAACTCAGCACCCATGGGTGCATCCCATCAGGTCACATGGATTTTGACACTGTCTTGCACCACATCCTTGTCTCTAAATTGGAGAGACGTGGATTTGATGGATGGACCACTCAGTGGATAAGGAATTGGCTGGATGGTCACACTCAAAGAGTTATGGTCAATGACTTCAATGTCCAAGTGGCGAGCAGTGACAAGTGGCGTTCCTCAGGGATTGGTATTGGGACCAGTGCTGTTTAACATCTTTGTTGGCGATGTGGACCGTGGGATTGAGTGCACCCTCAACAAATTTGCCAATGACACTAAGCTGTGTGGTGCAGTCAATACACTGGAGGGAAGGGATGTGCCATCCAGAGGGACCTGGACAGGCTTGAGAGGTGGGCCTGTGCAAACCTCATGAAGTTCAACAAGGCCAAGTGCAAGGTCCTGCACACGGGTCAGGGCAATACCAAGCACAGGTACAGGCTGGCCGATGTGTGGATTGAGAGCAGCCCTGCGGAGAAGGGCTTGGGGGTATTAGTGGATGGAAAACTGACTATGAACCAGCAATGTGCGCTCACAGCCCAGAAAGCCAACGGTATACTGGGCTGCATCAAGAGAAGTGTGGCCAGCAGGTTGATGGAGGGGATTCTCTCCCTCAATTTCCCTCTCCTGAGACACCACCTGGAGTACTGTGTCCAGCTCTGGGGCCCCCAAAAGAAGGACATGGACCTGCTTGAGTGGGTCCAGAGGAGGCCACAATGATGATCAGGGTGCTGGAGCACCTCCCCTATGAGGACAGCCTGGAGAAGAGAAGGCTCCATCCAGGGAGATCTTATAGTGACCTTCCAGTACTTAAAGGGGGCTACAGGAACGATGGGGAGGGACTCTTTATCAGGGAGTGTGGTGATAGGATGAAGGGTAACAGTTTTAAACTGAAAGAGGGCAGATTCATATTAGATATGAGGAATAAACTCTCTACTGTGAGGGTGGTGAGGCACTGGAACAAGTTGCCCAGAGAAGCTGTGGCTGCCCCCTCCCTGGCAGTGTTCAAGGCCAGGTTGGACGGGGCTTTGAGCAACCTGATCCAGTGGAAGGTGTCCCTGCCCATGGCAGGGGGGTTGGAACTAGATGATCTTTAAAGGTCCCTTCCAACCCAAACCATTCCACGATTCTATGACTTGTGTCTGTCCAACTGATTTAAATATTCCCTAACTTGATAACTTATATGACTTTCTTGCTCTAGACTTTCCCACTGCTCTTGGGGGGCTGGTGTTCCCTAAGGCTGGTATTACCAATAAAATCTAAGGCAAGATGCACTGAGTACTTTGTTCTTTTCTGTGTCCCTTGACTTGCCTCATGCAGCACTGGGCCCTATTTTCTCTAGTCATCTGTTTGCTGATGATCATCTGTAGAAGCCCTTCTTGTTGCCCTCATGTACCTTGCCAGATTCAACTCCAGATGGGCTTTGTCTTTCCTAACTCCACCTTTGCAGTCTCAGACAATGCCTCTGTATTTCTCCTGGGTAAGCTGTCCCTGCTTCCACTTTGTGCGTGCTACCTTCTTATATCTGATTTTAGTCAGGAGTTCCTTGTACTATGTCCTTGTATTAGTCAAAAGCTCTATGCAAGCTGCTGGCTACTTTTCCTTGAATTCCTGCATGTCAGGATGAACCATTTTTGAGCTTGAAGCCCAGGGTTATGATCCTACAATTTGTCTTGTTCCCTCCTCTCAGGATCCTGAACACTATCATCTCATGGCCATGGCAGCTAAGGCTGTCCCTGACCTTCAAATACACAAGAAAATTGTGAAGCTTTCAAAGACCTGACAGGCTCAGGCTACTCCTTCTGTGGAAGAGAAACACTTAAATGCTGGTACAAATAGCCAAAAACCAAGAAAACACCTCAGATATTTTGCAAGTATTGTAAAATAATGGTTTTACTTCTTTATCAGTCTCAAGATGCTATCACTCTTGGGGCACACTAAGTAGGTATAATCTTCAAGAAGTTTAAGATAAGTTATCTTTCTTGCAGACAAGTGTTCTGGCTGCATTGTTAAAATTGACAGCTAATTTTCACTTATACGCTTGCTATAAGATGTTCTTATATTTTGATTTTCATTGTGTCGATATTGTTAATAAAAGCTACATTTTTTATTCTCACTTATTTGTGTTTATTTGACCAGAGTTTAGCTTTAAGACTTCTTACTATTGCATTAAAAATGTCATGCCCCACAAGATACAATGCCCAGTTCTATTATAAAATCATTGTGACAATCCAATTAACAAAGATTTTTTGATGAATTAACCTTGTCATGGCAGAATATACACTGCACCTGCTGTTCTCCTTTAGCACCAGACATTCACCCTCCTACAGTTAAGTCCTAGGTTATTTTGGTGATCCCTTTCAGCTCACTTTTCCCTCTTTGTGTTCAGAGGTCACTACCTCCAGATGTCCAATATTTTTCTGCCTCATTTATATGCATGATTGGACTCTTCAGTTTGTTCTTTCATCATTCTCAGTCCTCTCTTGTTGCAGAACTCTGAAACAGATGTTTGATTTTCCCCTTGTACCTTGCTTTCCCTCCAAAGAGCCTTGCTACTCCAGACAGGAGAGAAAGGCTGATCATTGCAGCCCATGAATGTCCCAAACAGAAGGCTATTTTAACAGTCTAGCTGGGGAAAGAGCATTAACAATTTTTATTTTCATGCTTAAAGGATCTGATACCCAGGGTAGCATAAATCCCCATTCTGGGGAACTGAAAAGCAGTGTTCTGATACTGTGGTGATTCACATGTTCCCTCCACTTCTGGCAGTTACCTGTGAAGAAAAAGCACAGGATAAGGAAAGAGTTTGCCTCTGTTGCATCTTTGTCACTGCCTGGAGAGACACAGAGTGACAGTATGAGGAATACAGACTGTGAAGCAGTGTCAGGGTAAATTTAAGAAGTCCATAATGGGCTTCAGGCAGGCTAGAGACCTGAATCACAGATAATTTGTCATGGTTGACCCTGCTCTGCTAATCTCACCAAATATTTGGTTGTGGCATTGTTCTCTGCCTTTGCATACTGAGGGTCTACAACACCTCCTATCCTCCTCAGTCACCGTTGTCTTTGGCCAGAATCCTGGCCTACAGCAACAAGGCCACTGCCTCTTTTGGGGCTATTTCTGGGTGATCTGCTTTTGATGCAAGAGAAGTCACAGCTCTCCTTCTCCACCACCACTAGAGGCATCTGCCTTGAGAACAGAGGCAGGTATAGTAAGTATCCTTTTCCATCTTGCTGATAAGGGAGGGAAGAGGATAAAACTTGGACTCATTCTGGGATCAGATGCTTCATGATACAGCCCAGCAAACACAGAGGTTTGAAGTGTGTACCATCTGTCATCTCTGCAGCTGACAGTCTGACACACACACAAAAAATCAAAGTATTATTAGCTGGAGAGTAGGTTTGCATGGCCAGCATCCATATCAGATGGGCTGATGTCTTTCAAGTACAAGGAACACCACTGCAGCTAACACAGCAGGGCCCACATGTCTCCTGACAAAGATCAGCTCTGGCGAAACATTCACAACTCCCATCTCCTCCTCCTGCTCCCAATATGGCAGTCCCTCCATCTCCAGCCACCCATATTAGTTGGCCCAGACCAACATGAGCAGAGTCCAATGGGTCCCTGACATGCACAGGAGATATATGTCCAGGGTTCACACCTGACCCTTAGGTTTGGTGGCATGTCCTGTCTACCTAGGAAAGTAAAAAGGAAACATGGCCTTAGAGGGCCAGATGGCATCATTGCACAAGCACACCCCCAGTAAATGGATACAATCTTCCCCTATTTCAAAGACCTCCTCTGTTCCTGCACCTGAGTTACAAGCATTCCTTTCCTTCTCCCAAGAAACCTGCCTGACAGCAGAGCCCTGGGTAAGATCTGCCAGGTATGCCCCAAAGTGGTGGGGGCAGCAGAGCCTGTGGAGTGTGCTCAGTGACCACAGGCCATCACTATCAAGCTGCTGGAAGATAGAGTTGCTCAAGAACTGAGGTGGACACCATATGGTGAAGCGGAAGGGGACCCATTCCTAGAGTTGAGGGAGACAGAAAAGACTGAGGAACTTGCAGCGGGGTTGTGGCTAACATCGGGTGTGGGCAAGGAGCTATTGTCATGCACACTGCTTCACCCAAGTGGCATCATGCAAATCCATCAGCATTTGTTGCTTTCCAGAGAGCCTCTTCCAGGGCAGGGAAGTAGAATCATTTGGGTGCTGTGTCTACCAAGCTTGATCTTGTCTAGGAGATGCACGTATCTATTCAAATGGGTCCTTAATAGCACTGTGCATGAACTAGGAGGGAGGGATGGTACCCTCTTTTATGACATAACTAGTTGCTATGCAGCTGTATGCCTCTGCAGCTATTGCTTTCACTGCGGCAGTTGCTATAGGAGACTATCAGATGAAGTGATGAAAGATTTTTCCCCTCATTCACCATGGCATATTGCCTGGCTTTGTGTATACTGCATACCAAACATCTGATCCTAGCAAAAATCTATCCTTGCTTTCTTCCTTCTCCCCTGCTGGAAACCATGGAAACCAAGCTGACTTGATACTGCCATGGACAAAGAATAGAGGGGTGGCCCAGAGATGAGGCTCTTAACTCTACTAAGCACTTAGTTCCCATTCTTTGACAGGAATGCTCTCACAACACAGCCTATAGGAAAGAGTTAAGGCTTTATTTAATCACATCTGTTACTTGGTTATACTGGTATTCTAATTTAAGATACCATTTAAGAATATTCTTTGATATGTTACTTGCTTTTATATACTCACTGTCACCACCAGGCATCCCCAGCCACCAGGGTGTAATATGTGGACTAAGACCACTCAGATCCATTGCACTCCTTGAAGCTTTCAAGGCGTTTGTTTTTAAATACCCAGATGTTGGGCTGAGCCACTTATACATCTCCTCATTAGTCCATTAGTTGGCCAGGGAGTTGCAAGGTTGGTACTTTCCAACTCATGGAACAATTTGTTGAGCTGAAACATTTTCAGGGTTGCAGATAGGCACACACAATCAGTTTTCCTGGTTGAAATGAGGGCCCTCCATCTGCCCATGTCAGAATACACTAGTTTTTTGGCCTTGAATGCAACTGCTGTCATTCAAGTGAATTGTGCAACTCCTTCTCTTATATGCACTCTATGTAAGAGGTCACTGGGTAGACAGAGCCCTCAGTCTCCTTTTCCCCTTCCAGCACATTGGGCCAAGAAGAGGCCTAGCTGAAAAATGAGACCTTAAAAAAAGGAGTCAATGGATTCCAGCCTGGGTTGCTAGTGACCAAAAGCTCTGTATTATCATACAATCTGAGTATCTGTTGTAGTTTATCACAGAATTTGGGATCCAGAACATGGGCCACAATCTTGCTCCTGTGTGTTCCCTATCTTAAACATTTACAATTTTTCATGGCTGCCCATCCATATGTAGCTTATCTCTCCCAGCTGCTGAGTTAACTCTCTTTAGGTGGCAAGAGATACAACAACTGGTACCCAAATCTTTCTCCAAACCCTCGTTCCTATGGGAGAGCTTCTCAAAAAGAGACAATGGTTGCTATCTCCTTAGTGCACACAGGCCTCTGTTGTCCTTTGTGATGAGAACTAAGGAGCTCTTCCCTTGAGTTGACATTCCAGGAAGGAAGAAAAAAGAGGTGTTTCTCTACTACAGTGATAGGGCTGTGTCTGATGTGGCCCTAGGTGAAGTATTAACATGGAAGAGAGACTGCAGTGTCAAGATCAACTGGGACAGGGTGAAAAACTGCCAGAGTGAAGATGACAGAGTGGCATGGCATTGTCCATACTGCCTAGTAGGCTTGTTCCCACATCCAGACCATGCCCAGGCATAGCTGATGAGTGTGTCAGTAGGAGCATCTAAACACCTGCCACAGGGGCTTACAAAATGTTAACCAGCATGGAGAATCCTGTATCACTATTAGATTATGTGCTTGTCACTCTTTAATTCATGTTATGTCAATACACATAACCCTAGAGTCCATGGAGTATGTTCACACTCTGGCCAAAAGATTACAAAAGAGTAAGGAGAGAGGTTCTACTACACAAAGAAATTTTCATGCAGAGACAGAATGAAAATGCTGTGCAATTATTGTACATAATATAAATAGAGTGACTTCATTAGTGGTATAAAAATGTTTGCCCCATTGAAGCAAAAACACATAGCAGCAGTATCTTGTTCTCGGTCACAGTAGTCCTAGTAGCAAGATAAAAACTATTTTTTGGAAAAGGAGTCAGATAAGGGCACGTCAAGGAGCAGCAATGGCTAGCTGCTCCCTATAGGACAGAGAGCCAATAATCAAGAGCAGTAACACAGCTGACAGGGCAAGGGTCTCACCAGCCAGAGCCCAGTCCCACAGTATCTAAGCAAGACAAGCAGGGCAGAACCAGTTGATGGTGGCTGGGGTCAACCAAGGGTCCAGATCCTCAGGCAAGCTCATGGTGATGAGACAGGTCCCAGGTCAAGGCAGGAGGTTAGCCTGCTGAACAGGGTCTGGATCAGTGGGGGGCTAGGGCTGAACTAGAGATCCTCCCCATGGATGCATTCTTCTCGAGATGCTCTGCCGTGGGTCACCTCCACGTGTTGCAGTCCTCCCAGCACCAAACTACAACAGTGGGGGCTGCTGCTTCCCACAGAGTCCTGGGGGTCCTCCACAGGCCACAGGTGAATCTGCTCCTCCATGGGTGGCAGGGGCGGCCCTGATGCCTCACCACGGGATGCAGCGGGGCTCTGCTCCAGCACACCTCCCCTGCTTCTTCCTCCTTCCTTCCACTGACCTCAGTGTTCCCATAGGTGTCCTTCTTGTAACTTGTCTTCAAAGTTCCAACCCCTTCCCAGGTTCCCCTTCTTAAATATGTTATCACAGAGGTGCAGCCACCATCACTAACTGGCTTGGCCAGAAGCAGGACCGACCTGGAGCTGAGGGAGCTTCAAAAAGGCTTCTCACAAGGGCCACTGCTGTAGCTCCTTCCCCTACTAGCAAAAACCCCATTACTCAAACCCAGCACACTGTGGGAATTGGTCAAAAGATAGTATGAGAAAGGAATATTACCTTGAACCCAGACAAGTGTTTCTACCAGTGAAATAAACGTGTATGGTAACATTTCCAGGCACAGAGGCCAACTGGCATGGGATGGCCTGTGCCTATGCTTGTAATCTGTCTTGACTTATAAGTATCAAACCATATGCAACTCAGGAAATTTCTCACACAGGATATAGAAGGCAGGACAGTACTCTGGGAATTCTTGAGCTTTGGCTATTAGCAATGGGAGAGCTGTTTTTCCTGTCCCAAAAATGTAAAGTGTCAAGAAAGTATCTGGTAGGTAAGACAGTAGGCAGTAAATGCGTATGACAAGAAGACACTTGGATCTCCTGTCCAGGAGAGTGCCTGTCCACCAGAGTGTCTTACCATTCTGTGTTTCAGAAGTGGGACATGTGATGAAATGTGGGAGCAGTTAGAGCTCTCTCTCACTCTGCCTGAGCTCATGCAAAAGCCTCCGCAGCATGCATCCCAACAAATCCTGAGCTATCATGGGCTGATGGCAGAGTTCATTCTGGGACAACCGCAGCCTCAATTTTGCTACTATCCACACTGAGTCTTTGGATTGTGGAGCGTTACCCAGCCAGGCTGTGATTGCTTTCTCTTCAAGGACAGCCCTCCAAATCTGAGAACAGATCACAGAAAACACTGAATAATTTTTCACTTTTCCAAGGCCACTTAGGATTTTCCATATCTACATCATCCCCTTCTGTTATCTATTTTTTCAGACTGAAAAATTCCACATAATTTCTGCTCAGTGGAAGCCAATATACTCTGATCACTCTTGTTTCTTCCTCTGTACCTTTAAGTTATAGCTCAACTTTTTAAGACTGTGCAGCCAAAACCATATACAGTATTCTGGGATGAACTGTGGATTTGGACAGTAGAATAAAGGTTTTGGTTTTGTTTTCTAATTCCTAATTTAGCTTTTTTTTGGGTCTTCCTTGAGCACTAGTGCTTACCAAGAATGATTGTCAATCATTTTTGTTTTAACTCATTGCTCTCTCTGGTTGCATTGTCTACTTCCATTGTGGCACTGAACGAGAATCCGTTGCTTTGATAATGATCCCAGATCTGCTTGCAGTCAGGTCTCTGCTCAAAAAGCTCCTTCCCTTGGCTTTCTTTCGAGGCCATTGTATATTCACTGCATTTCTTGTACCATGATTTTTGGGTTTGGTCCCTGCCTGTTTCCTCCCACTTTCCACTGTTTCATCCAGTCTAATCAATCGTCTGACCCTGCATTCAGGGTCAGAGAATCTGGTCCAAGATTAATTTCAGGAGTAGCCATAGCTCATCATTATACATGGGCAGTCAGGCTTGTTTCCTGCTGCCTTTCCTGCAGCTTTGTGATTAGTAACATTGAACTTCCTCTGCTGTTTTATCACACAGTCATTTCAAATTCTAAGATCTTTTCAAAATCTTTAGGATCAGCTTTAGTTTTGTCTACTTTGAATAATTTTGACTTCTTATTATTCAACAACTTTTCCGGAAAATTAATGGATATATTGAGCATGCATCCCTGGGTATGTTCCTGTTAGGAGATCTGCCATGAGAGCTAGCCATTTAGGCTCATGCTTTCTTTTCTCTCTTTTAATGACCAATTTTGATGAGAAAACTTGACTGAAGATTTTCTAAAAAATCCAAATATACTTATCCGCTTCCTTGTTCATTGTCTAAAAAAATTCGTCAATTTGTCGGGGAAAACTCTCTACAAAAACTGTCGACTTTTGCTTGCTTAATCATTAATCATAGATCTATTCATTCTTTCTTTCATTCCACTTTCACTCAATTTTCTTCGCCTGAAAGACAGACTTCCTGGCTTGTAGCACCCAGGAGCACTTTTCAAAATTTTGCATGACATTTACCATTTTCTATTTCTCTGGTAGCAAAGTAGATTTAAGCAATAGATTGCACACTACACTTAGCTCTTTAGCAATCTGTTTTACAATCTGGCCGCAACCCACTGATTCTGAAAATCTTTTACTATTTTTCCCTCTTATTTGTGTTTTTGAAGATGTTTGTCTTTCCTCACCTTTTCAAATGAAAATGTGTTGGGTTCCCAGTTTCTAAAGCCATTTATGCTTGTTGAAAGTGATAAAGAAACATTATGAAGAAAGACCATGAAAACTTGTGGTCCATAAAAATCTACATGTGTGAAGAGCATTCCAGGAAGAGTCTGACCCACCTCTTCCATTTAGTTTGTTTTCACCCATGTTGTATGTAACCCTTCTACCAGCTATTGATAGTAACCGGAAGAGCTGGATTCAATGCACAATGAGTGTCATTAAGTAGTCTGTCCTTTTCCAAGCAGAATTTTAAAAACTAATAAAGACATATGGCTTTTCTGTCAGAGCTTTCTACAAAATTGCAGTTAGAATTTTAAACTTCATATTGTATTGTATTCTACCCTTTAAATATACTGGTTATGATGTCTGCTTTTCTTAGGTGTCCGACGATGTACATCATCAGGTCTGCCTGTTCTTATTGGTATACCCAAAATCTAGGAGTAAATTATAACTAGAAAATAGGGTAGAGACGTGTAATCCTTGAGCCTAAGCTGTAAACAGAGTCTAGCTTCTCAGGTGGGGTAACTCTCATAATAGGGGTTCACCTTGAGTGTAGGAAGCAATGAGTTATAAAAGCTCCCAGGTCCAGAATCACTGGCATGCTAGTTGTGCACCACCCCACAGTGGAGTAGCGGGAGCTGTGTTCCCAGCCAAAGTGATTCAGCTTTGCAAAAATATGAGTGGAGAAGACTTAGGCCTAAGAGCTGAGTTGCACTACAGGTATGTTAATAAATAGATGGCTCGCTTAGATGGAAAGGTCACAGTGACCTTTTTTATTAGAGAAGAAGAAGAGATTTTATATTTTTATTAGTTTTGAATATATGGAGTTGATCTTTTTGGCTGGCAATGACATGTAGGTTGTTATTATAATAATGTAACCACGGTAATAAAACAGTAAGTGCTAATGTGGGATTAATGAAAATTATTTGGTTAACTAATTTTACTGAATGTATTAACTCAGGGCTTAAGTAAAACTAAGGGTGCAGCTCTTTTTGTCTTTTCCTAATATAGCATTTCCAGAAAACAAACTCCTCTCCTTCCACTGGAGAAAATTAAGATGAAGGAGGCAGGCTACTGCTTTGATAATAGCAATACAGGCTGTGTTGCAGAGTGTTTTAGTTCAGGTCAGGAGCAAGCTTCTCAAGCAAGTGTCCTGATCATCCCCGTTTCCCCGCTGCGGTACACACCGTGGAGTGGTGTCACAGTACAATGACTGGATTCCTTTGGGATGAAGCTAATCTAAAAGGTGTGTTTCAACAGTGCACCTAATGTGCTCCAACTGCATGTGACCATTTAATCCATGAGACCAGACCAAAGCTGGATCAAAATAAAGATCCCTGAAATATATCTAGCCTGGACATTGGTTTCTCAGCACTAGGTGTTTCACTCTACATATCTGTACCATTCTTTAATGCAGACATAGTCAAAAGATGTTAATTCTGTTTCTTTATATCTCTTTAAGTAAGCTTTTGACTTTCTGCAACAATTTTAATGTTAAATCAAAAATTGAACCTAAAAAGAGTCACCAGTGCGACCAATCTTAGCATTTATAATAAAGTCTGATGGTTGATATCATCTCAACTGTTTCTAACTCTCTAGTCCGAGAGATTTCCTGACTGTACATCATTGAGGTCTATTGTTGCTGTCTTATACCTCTTAGCTTTATACAGATTTTCCCATGTGGATTGTATGGTGGAAAAGTTATCCATGTCTGGTGGAGGAGAGTACAAAGCAGAAGGTGCAGTATTGTAGTTTACTTTCTGGCACTACCTACACAGAAAGTAGGAATAGGAAAAAAGGCCTTGTAGAGAGAAGACAAAGTGTTTAATGCAGAAAATAGAAACAAAATTCAGGGACTGCCTGATGCAGTGTAATTTGAGCACAGATACCTCATAGTCATGAGCTAAAACAATTCCATGGTTCATGGGAATGGGATCATCAGGGTATTCCCAATCGTGACATATTAATGTTGCATCAAATTGATTCAGGTACGTCTTAAATTCCATCTCCCGGAGAAGCTCCAAAAATATTAAAAGCACCAAACCACTGAAGGAGAAGACAACAGTAGAAATAGTGTTTTCGTTAGAGGCATGGCTATAGAAGTTTGTAGAACACTGGGCTGGGTGTTCACCATTTGATTTGGAATGACAGATTTCAGACAACATTTAGAGCTGCTGTGATGCTATGCAATCTGATAAATCACTGCTGCATATAAGCACTGAGTCCTTGCTGAATGAGACCCACTGTAGAATTTTGAATACACAATTAAATAACTTAAAATCATTATGTCAGACAATGCAAAGGAAAGCTTTGCTATTTTTAATCTTCAAGCTATTAAAATGTTATGTGGCTGTTCACATGGAGTATAGTGATATGACATAAGAAAACCCATCATTTGTTCATGATCTTGGAAGTCATGTAAGCCCTAGCATTTCCTTCCTTATGAATGCAAATAGTCTTTATTGATCCTATTATCATAAAACATTTACCTCTTTGTGCTCTAGTGTGAGATTCTTCAGATGAAGAGCTCAAATCTTTAAGTAATTTGTACTGCCATCTTCCTCATGTTGTCAAGAGAAACACAGGTGAAGAGGTAGGACAAATAATAATAATTAATATTAAAGTTAATAATGTAATTTTTAATACCCATCTATCACCTTCTTTTAATCTGTTGCCTCATTTTTAATTTACCAATTTCTATATCCGCACTCCATTTCTCATCTCTACTTCTCCTTATTGTTTAGCTGCAGACTTCCCAACAGGTTACTCATGTGCAGCAATTGCGTAGGACAGGGGCTTGCACTGGCTTATTGTGTCATTCTTGCCCTTCTAGGTGATTTCTTAATTCTTATACCTACTTTAAACCAGTATGGTTTTTTCTTAAGGAAGCATGTGTTGTTAAATTAGTGGTAGCCTGATTTGAAGACACACAAACATCAGGGAGCTCTCCACATTCCATTGTATCTCAGAAGCTTTATACAACAACAAAAAAAAGGGTCTCATGAGGAACTGCAGAAATCACTGATATTTCAGGATCTGGAAACTAGACTGATATACTACACTGATAAATGAAGGTTGTATATATTAGTATCTGCAAAGCATTAAAAAAGCTGTATATTTAAAATGGAAGCATAAAAATGCAGGGCTGAAAGGAGAACAAATCTCTTTTCAAAAAACAAAAACATCTTCTATCTCCTTTCATTTGGACAGTAATGCATTAATAGCAGAGTGAAATAGATTCAAGCTTCCAATATAAAACAGTTCATCATTATAACAAAGAAGGAGAAAAATTAGAGATGATTCAAGATATGAACAAGAGAAAGCATTAAAAATCTAAATGGGTGATAGAAAAGTTTGAAGTTAAATACACTTTAGCTCAGTGATGTCTGAGCATAACAGCTCTCTACAAACTTAGTAACTGAAGGACTGAGGGGCTAAAATGGGGATCACAGGAGAATACTGGGAAGCAACACCCCCACGTCATCATTTAAGTGAGACTTTCCCACTAAAGAAAGTTTACTGAAAAAGTGAAGAGTGAAAACATGATCCAATGCTGCTTTAAAGTCTTGTGGGGCCACAAAACAGAAAGTTGAGAGTAATGTCCTTCAGGTTAAACACAGCCTAAACCATATTTGTCTGAACTGCAGAAATGAGTCACGATCTAAGATTGGCCCCTGAAGATGAAGAGATGAGGCTGAACATTTCTGTCCCAGAATCCTCATCCATGGAAACCCACCAGGCTCCGCACACTCTCCAGCCCCATTCTACCTTCAGACACAGTTGCCCTTAAAGACCATATACTGAGGTTGCAAATGATCAGGATAAACTTAATTGTATAATCTGCCCTAGAAAGTTGTTCTGACCTCCTTCATTCACCCAGGCAGAAACTGAGACAAGATTAATAGAGTTCGGGGTGACCATATGATGCGGAAATAACAAAGCTACATCAAGGGTCTGAGGAAATATATTTATGAAAATAAATATTTATGTTAGGCTACCTGACAAAAAGCTAATCAAATTTAGCACAAAGACCCAGTTTTCAGAGGAATAATGCACCAAGACTATAGCAGAGTTCAGCTAAAGCAGAAGATATGCACTCTGACAGCACAAGGATGGCAGCACAGTTACAGCACATGGCTTGTGCCATTTGTCATCCTGACACGCCAACAGGAAGACAGCCTGAAGCCACGAGGTATCCAAAATGAGGAAATAAAAGAAAATAGGCTGACACCTTCTCTAAGATTTTCAGAGGATGAAGCAGGCAATATTGGGAGGTGAAAGATAATGCCTAAGAGTCAAATAAATACGGAATCCTGAAAGATGTGAAAATCTACCTAAAAATCAGTTCACTGTCATCAATTAAAATGAAGCCAGAAGATGCAGTGAGGTCTTAAATCACATGTCATGTTCCTTGTTGCATACAGGTGATCATGGCCAGACCCCTTGCTTACATGCTGGTGTGAGAGTGGGATGAGACAAAACTTAGAAATCTAAATAAAACTAAAATTATCTTCCTCTTCCATATGACCTCATCTTGAAATTCATTGCATTAATTCCAACATGACAAATAGGAGAGGAGAACCCCACTGTACCTGCAGGTGAAAAAAATTAATAAATAAAATCTACCTCCAGAAATCCGTAAGACATTCTGATGCTGGCCTTAAAAAGTTCTTGCAAGAATTTCATCTGGCCTGAGTATGTCTACTTTGCAAAAGCTGTAGCCAACGCTTCTGCATGGTGGGTGTGGAGGGTGTTGGTTAACACGTACTTGGTGCTCAGACTGATGGTGTTTTTCCTCAATGGAAGAAATCTTTGGCTGTCTGAATGACATCAAGATTCCTGTGATGCTCAGGTTCCATACTTTCCATACTTATGGCTTTCCATCTTCTTCCCATTTGCTAGCAGATTTTACCAAATCATCTAAAATTAGACACATTTTCTGATGTCTGGAAATTAGCAAAAGGATACCCTTCCACAGAAAAAATGAACAAGAAGTCGTCAAGCAATCCTTTGTACAGAAGTTGCAAGCAACTACAATACCACACAGTATTTTTGAGCACGGCAGCACAGCAGATAACATCCACACCACACTCTTTTTTTCCAAGTTCACTGTTGCCATGATTTTAAGTTCCAAAAGTAAACCAGTGAACAGGTTTTTCTAATGTGTATCTGTTTTCTAAAACAGCTGGGGAGAAATTATTTTCTGTGGTAACCAACCTTTCTGGTTAGGTACTTACATGCTATTTTCCTCATTCTCCCCTGTGTTTTCTTCTGCATGGTTGACAGGCTTGGTGCCTCTCTTTTTCTAAGATCACTTTTCCCAGTGCAGTGCAGCTTGGGAGAACCAGCTCTTTTTATACGGCCAAACAGATTTCTTTACCCATTCAGTTTGTAGCATTCAGAATAATGCCTCTGAGTCTCCTCCTGCCCCTCCAACAAGTTGTAAATTTTTGATCATGTGAACAAAAATACAATGTGTTGGTGATGCCAGGTGCTAGCCCAGGGGGTCTCCCTTAAAATATGGATCTGAGCAAGGTTCCACTAACCCTCTGGTTCAAAAATACCACAGAAGCTGATCCAGGTTTGTATAATTCTAAACAAATATAAGCAGTGGAAAATAGCCTCCTAAAACACACTAGTTTCTGACAAATGTGTAACAGTCTTTGGCACACTTCCAAGATGCATGCCATTTCACCACTGATTAAATCAGAGGATGAAACCAGTTGTTCTGTGAGGAAAATAGACAGTAAAAAAATAAAATAAAATCAGGATCTCTCACAGCACTGGGATGGTAAAGATTTGTTCTTTGACTAAGTTTACTGTACAGATTTAACAACATTTTTGCAATTCACTCATCAGGCAAAATTCATGCAGTACTAGTGCTGTAATAAGTATAAGTACAGGATTGTTCCTGTACTATGTGCTACTTTTCTGTACTTATCCTGTGTCATGTAAATGCACACCTCATTTTTGGTGGAGCTTCTCTTTTCCCTTATCATCTCAAGCACTGTACCACATAGAAAATCTCAAGTCCTCTTTTTTTTTTTCCTGTCTGAGAAGTAATTTACTTGGTCAGAAAAAGGAAAAATAGCTTTCTCTCCAAAATGACAGGCAGTGCTGATCATGCTCACACTTCTCTCCCTTTATACCCAGCAAGACCTGTTTCCCAAGGCACTAAGCCTCCCCAGTCAGTGTGGCTGTACATCTCCTGCTGGCTCTCCCCACCTGAGGAGCACAGAGGAACACAGCTGTGAGCTAAGATATATTTAGCAAAGCCCTCTACCCAGCTCGAGCACAGCCTTCCTGCCATATTCCCAACTGGTCCTGCAGTGAACTTCTAGCTAATTAAGATATTCAATATTGTTCTATATCTGGTTATAGAGAAAATAGAATCTTTATTTTTTTTTTTTTCTTATTAGGCACTCCACTATGTTTCACAGTAACTGGAGTAAAAATCTTGGAAAACTGGCCGTCGTATTCAAAGGTGTCCTGTTGATAACTGTGTGACTTCATAAGAGTCCTCATTTAATTCCCCTCCCATGATCTATGACAAACCTCAAGGTTTCTTTTGCAAGATATCTGTCCACTGCTCTGTCAATGAGACTGGATATCTCTTTGACTGTAATAGCTGCCTGGAGGGAGAAACACTGTGCCTTGTGCCTTAATAACACAAACCTGTATATAGCCATGCAGCTGGCAGGGTTACAAACTGGGAAAGACCTGTACACTATTTTACTTTCTTAGTTCTATCCCCTTTGTGACAGTGAGCTACTCTGACATCTCCTTCCCACAGGTAGTTCAGGTTGACCTTAAAGTTTTAGCATCTCACCAGCAATGAGCATAAAGATTTCTTCTGACGGGTAAAAATCTTAGTCATATTCTGATGATTTTTGAATAAAACTTCAGCTTGTCCCTGGGCTTCATTCCATCAAAGTAATCTGTAAAGGTCAATAAAATGCACATTTTTCAGCACATTATAAAATAAAAGGGGGGGGGGCACACAATAAAATACTCCTTAGAGCTTTTAAACTCCATAGCTCTTATACTAAACAAAAATGCAAAGAAACTGTTAATCCAGAGTTTCACTTTTATACACATCAGATCCTGAATGATGAGAATTAACTTTTTCTTCAGCACCTACTTGATATAAAATAGACCTTGCAACCTTTGATAATGTTTCCTGCATCCCCACATTTTACGCCCACAGGTATCTTAGCAGAGGCTTTTCTTTACTCTTAAGTGCTTGCGATTTCTCCAGCTCCAGGCTCATCCCAGAACTGTATTTGGTTACATGTCTTCCTGTCACAAACATGCATTCAGAATCATTACAAAAGGTATTTTCTTGAGTCTTCCAGGTCTGTAATTTGCAGACTGACACACAAATGATTATTCATCCCAAAGAGCAGAAAATAACACTCATTACATTGGTTTCTTTTGCTTTTGTGATTCCTACCTGTATAAGAGTGGCAGGAGCACACCGAGTTCTAAATTGGCACTCAGCATAGTTCTTACTGATCCACAGCTGCGTATGTGTTTAAGTGCTTTTTTGAACAAATATACTACAATTAGGCCAATTCAGAGACCACTCACCTGAAGTTGTCTGCACATATTGCACTCAAATAAACAAAACAGAAAACAGCAAGAGGGCTATGACCACCTGATGTCTAGCCAGAAATTTCCCTCTCTGGCAAGTTATTCACATCCAGAACACCATGGAAACTACAAACCTGTAGCGTGGCAAAACACATCTGAATACATTTAAGTGTTGTGCACTTTGAAAATGTCCCCGACCTTTTCTCACTGCCTGGAGTCTCCTGAGTAATAACTAGCAAACGTTTTTCAAAAACCATCACATCATTTAGCAGCACCTCATTCTGATCAGACTATCCTATACCTCGTTTTTTGCCCCTGCTAATAGTTTTGCATCTGTGCAGTCCCCAGTGGACATGAAGTCAACTACATGACAGGTTACTGTCTACATCGTTCAAACCTAAGATTGTAACTCTGCATGTTCACAGCCCGTGTTCTTTAACTGCATGCCCATTGTACCTGCGTGTGGTTGCTATAGGAATCAGAAAGGGGAAAAAAGGTATTTTGGACATAGGGGATGTAGGGCAATCCTCCCCCACGACTTGTGAAGGAAGACACCCTGAGAATTCCTCCAGCCCCAGGTAGTAGTGCCAAGCTGGTGTGGTTCCCTGTTTATAGGTGGAGCTCACAGCGAGACTGGGGGCATGTTCTCAATATACACGCAGACACCCCCCACAACCCTGAAACTTTTCACATAACTCCCCCTTTACCTGCCTGTGAAAGCTAGCTGTCCTTCACAGTGGTATCTGTAACTTTTGTCCACTTATCATTCAGATACTTGCTGCATCCATAATTTCTCGTGTCATGTTCAGCAGTTTATCATGTTCAGTTCAGTTATTTTCAGTTCAGGCCAAGGCCCTAGTGTTTGCATGTGTACATCAGAAGTAATGGTACAGATTACAGAACCGATTTAAAAAGTAGTCATCAGCAGATGGATAATTCCAATTAGGTTTTTTGAATGTAAAGTGTCCATCACATCACACTCCTGCAAACTTTCCCAGATATTCTTCCAGCCCCCTTCCTCCCGCAAAGGACTAGCAAGGACTCCTGAAGAAGCTGACACATCCTAATGGTTAAAGACCTCCAAAGCTTAGTCATCAGATACACACTGCAGATTAACAAAGCAAAATGCCTTTCAGTCAGTCCAGGACATAAATATTAATGAGGGACAATGGAAAGCATAACACAGATAACAAAATCATGTGGATACAAAGTGAAAATCCAAAGTTTATACCTAGCTGACTAAGATTCTGCAAACAGTTATGCAATGGAAATTGTCACATATTTTTTAAAAAGCTTTGAACCGGAGAAGTTCCAGACAGATTGCTGGTCTGCTTGAGAGAAAGTTTCCAGTAAGGATGGCCATTTCCACCCCTTCTCCATAGGGCTGTTGATCTCAGGCAAAAAAAGAACGTAAACTAGAGAAAGAAGTCTCAATATCAACAATATTTTGAATAGAAACTTCAGATTCATGCTTCCACTGGAAGCTACATGGATATCTGAGGTGAAGGAATTTTCCATTCAAATATTACAGATTAAGGGGTTCTAGCCATGCCCTGGAGAATATAGTTATCAGACATATTAAGATCAGCTAGAAGGATGAGGAAGTCTTCAATGCAGAAGAATCAGAAATCAATGTGTTTGAATGTCAATATATTCTGATGAAATGTAGTACTGAAATATATTGACAGGAACACAGTGGGGAAATGTAGAACTGAAAATGCTAACCAATAAAAACTACTTGTGTTCATGTTCAAGCTATTGGCAGGTGTTGAAGTATCTCAGTGAGCAAGCATTTTGTGGCTTATTGAAAGTAATTAACATATAGAATAGACAAGTTTTCTAATGACTCTATATGTTGAAAATATAATTTTCAAAAGCATAAATTTTCTGGAATGGTATTAAGCTTAAATTAATGCTGCAGATGAGAAGAAATAAGTGTTAGTTATTTGCAAAATTGCTACTTCTGGCAAGGATTTTCTGAGATCAGAGGAAGCAAAACAATCAATCTTTAAAATCCCTTGAGAAGTGTGATCGTGTAAGTTCTCAAAACGTTATCTGGTACAATTATCATTGAAATGAAAGGAGACCTATCAAACTGTGCAACACCTTATGTTGGTGTTGCAAAATGACTGTAATAAAAGTTAATCAGGAAATGTAATGAAATTCTGCACAGCACTGACTAATTTTATTGCAAAACATTGATGTAGACATCAGTTCATATACTGGCCAATCGAAGACCATGAAATGATGACAATCCATGATAATAATAACACAGAGATTATTAAGAAGTGGCATGATTTTAATACAAATGAGAAAAGAATATTATACTTGCGTATAGCATGTCTTCTAGTGGAAAAAAACCCCACCCACTCATCATCATACAAGGTATCTCTTGCTTTATAATGTTAACAGTAGCAGTCTCATTCTAGAAACACACCCATTTGGTAGGTTCATATTCCGTATTTCCTCTATTGACTAAATGCAGGATTCTCTCATGCTGTATATGTTATACCCTCTCCTCTCCTTCTGATTAACAAAGGTATTTCTCAACACATGACCGTGTGATGTGCCCATCAGATAGTCTCTTTAAACTACATAGAAAGTAAATTTAGTCAGAGTTTAGGTTGAAGGCTTGGTCCAAACTGACTTGTGACCTGTTCAGACTAGTTTATTCTTTTGTCAGCATTATATATAAATAAATAAATAAATAAATGAATAAATATATATATAAATAAACTTCTCTCTTCCTCCTGATGTAATAGCCTATTCTTCTGATGTATTTAGGAAGAGTCTTTGTAGCCAGTTACCTATCTGAACAAGCCAATCCCTGATCTTCTGATCCTCTGATCAGCTTACTATCTATTTTGTAGGACATGATGTGTGGTGATATCTCTTTCGTATTCTATCATACAATTTGGACAAATAAACTTTTCCCATCTCCATTGAGACTTCATAATTTGGAGTGGCTGAATCCTGCAGGGTCATGCCCTAGGTCCAAACCCATTGCAAGGCTGAACTTGTACTTCCAGCAAGCACACACACACACACACGTACACTCACACAGGGCATACTTATGTACATACATACACGGCTGGCCACACTGATCAGCACAGATGTACCAGCAGACATGGAAACACAAAAGGCATAAACAGCCTCATCCTGCTCTCCTCTCTGGCTGACCAAGATGAAGGTCCATTAGCGGGATATACATAAAGACACATGTACAAGCTGGATTGCTCCCAGTAGCTGGCCTTGGACAAACAGTCCATCCAGTAGCTGGTCCTGTGCCTCCTTACTCTTCCCAGTGTCCTACCCCTAGAGACACACACATACATGCATACACACATGCACACACACGCACAACCCTCACTGGTTGTTGGCTGAGTCTCCCCTGATCCCTCCATAGCCAGATTCCCCTGCGGTCTCACCCCCAGAGAACCCCTTCCCCACCGGCTCCCAGTCCACATCCTCTACTCAAAGGCTAGTCCAGCTTGACAGACAGACTAGCGACTCGGCTAGCACTCACACTCTTCCTCGCACACCCACACTCACTCCAGTTTCTGGCAGCACAGACCCAGGGGCCCCTGTGACTGATGGCCATACCTCAGCTGCTGCACGCAGTCTCCGTGCACACACACACACACACACACGTGCGCGCGCGCACACACACAGAACAGGGAGCCCTACAACCAGAAAAAGAGTTAGAAATGGAGTTTAATGAGATGACAGGACAGACTACACTGGTCAGGCACAGGGCATGGCCAGGCCAGCGTACTGACCAGCAGCTGGTTTAAATACAACCAGCCCCATTTTTTTCTTTATCCCTCTATTTTCCCATGCTTGTTTCTCCACAAACCATCCCGATCCCTCCCTTCCCCTACCTTTGCTTCCTCCCCTAAACATCTCACAGTGAGTCCTGGGCAATCCTGAAATGCTCTACCCCTGCATCCCATGTGTCCCATACTCCTCGAAGGTGTGTACCCCTCTCAGTCTGTAAGGTGATGGTGACAGACTCTCCTCTTGACTTGGGTGCCGAGATCACGGGGCTGAGGGTCTCCTGGGACAGCCCTGGGAGGAACCAGGGCAGTGTGTCCATTTCTATTACTGCATTATTGGGGTTCCCCCACCTACCATTTCACATCTCTGCTCCTTCCTGTGTCTGGGGATGAGCATTTTAAACGCTTATTGTAACATTTCCATGATTCTGTGACCTGACATATTTGTTTCACATATTGATCAGTAAACACCTACATTTATGAAGTTAGTTAACTGGTTATGTTTCCAGACTGTACTCAACTGCATTTTTTAAGAAAGCCAAGGTAGAACAATTTTTCTAACTGGAAGGACAAACTGTGAGCTATTGACACACATAATTCAGTAACCTTTCTGAAAAGAAAAGGGTCTGAAAGCTTGACCTCTTAAGGAGTCACAGCATTTGACGTCTTGTTTTCTTACCAGGTGATCTTTACCATTTTCTGTCTTACTGCTAAGACCTATGAAATATAAGTGTTGTAAAGGATTGGAAGAGATACTGTTCTTCCCCACCTTTCTTGTTTTAATAAAGGCTATTTAAAAAGCAGAGTTCTCTATATATATTTAAAGTACCTGGTCAGGGAAAGATCTTTCCTTTAAGCTGATGCTCTAAAGATGGCACACATCAATATTACTAATATATTTTTCTTATACTCTTAATGCACAGATCAGAACTGTTTACAGCACAAAAAAGAGGACAGCTCAGTCACAATCTTCACTGTTTCTGACATCACCAGTATAGAAGTTCAGAATACCAGTGGAGGAAGGGAAAAGAAGGGAAACAGGAAGAACTCATGATATAGAAGGGACACCATTTTAAAAAGAGAGAGATGTTAGGATAAAGATGACTGAGTAGAACACAGCAGGAGTTTGAGGGAAAGGAGATATATTTCCCCATATCAGTTCCAACCCATAGTTTTGTTCCCAAAGTCTTCCAAAGATGGCCATACGATGTTTCATCAGCACCATTTGCACCGATCTGTCATGTTCTCCAAGAGCATAAATACAGAGATTTGGGTTTTCTGATCACTTGACTCTAACAGGAGTTAGTAAAGATGTTTTTTGCCAAAAAGTTCCAATGAAAAGATGAAACTATCTGTAGGAAGTGAAAAATAAAAGGTTTCTATCTTTTAAACACACATCTATTCAGGGAAAACTTCCTCAACTTTCATATTGGAAAGAGGCATCAAGCATATTTTAAGACAATTTCTTACATAGTTTGACTGATATCATGTTTATGCTGAATTTTTCATTTTCAGTCATACTTAATATTAAATACAGTCTTCTCAGGCATATGAGAAGGTGAATGACATGTGGCTCAGTTTTTGGAAGTATCAGATACTTGCTGCATAAATTAAAATCAATATATTTTAGTAAATTAAAACCTGTGGAAGCAGAGAACATGAGAGGTGGGGCTTGCCTGAACGACACATGTTTAGAACAAACATCATATGACTGTGCCTGGGTGCAAAGAGAGGCCATAAGCCATCTTATTACTATTGTTTATTTTCATGTGCTAAGGCCTTAAAGTAAAGCTGATACTATCAGGTTAAATAAATTAAACCAAATACTAAAAATAGACACCTGTTATTCCTCTCTGATTGCCTTTCATTTTTTTACAGTTCAATTAAAAATGTACTGGCTCAGAGAATGAAATGAGAAAAAAGTTTCTATGTATGACTAGTCCAGTGATCAGCTCAAAGGATAATGGGCGACTGACTACCAGTTCTTGCTCCAGTGAACAACTCCATATCTGATTACAAAATATCTAGGTGGTTATGATGTGCTGCTGATGACTTAAGAAGCTCTATCCCCTATCAAGCAAAAAAAGCATCTAAGACTGGGTCTTCTGTAACCAAGCTGAGTTTTTCCAACAGCTGAGTACAGCAGACTGACAGTTACCACCCTCAGACTGTTTTTCATGAAGGTGGGAGGCTTAAGTACTATCTCTGAACCAGTTCTCTTGTGTTGAGTCACCTGTATGAATTAATGAGATGAATCCCAAAGGTGTATTGGCATTCCTTCAGTTCCGCACAGCCCACACAGAATTGATCCTGCATGTGCCTGACAACAAACATATATATAGAGAGAGGAAGCTCTGCTCTTTGAAGATCCAGTTGTTTTATCTGAATGCTTACTAAGGCAGTCGGGTATAGAAATCCTCCTAGTGAATCTAAACTTGTTTTCCCTTCTAGAAACATACATTTAGAACATGTAGTGTAGTGCTTGTTTCAGGAGCTCAAGAGGAAGAGATTTCACTGACATAATATTAAGTATCTCTGATGAATTTGTTCCAAGATAGCTTTATTTAAGAATAATTCACTTGAACAGGGCACTCACTCATGTCTTATATCTTCCTGATGCACTTTATTCAAGCAGAGGCATGGCTGTGTAAGCTATTTTAATTAACACTTTAAGCTAAGCCTTCACCATCTGTTCTCCTTTATAATTACAAATGTAAAGTGAATCTCATTCTCAGTAGTATCATTAAAATTCAAGATATTAAAGAAAAGACATAAATGCATGCCATTTTATTAATTTCAAGGGCCCTCATTTGCTGTGCTCCTTTTTACCGTTTTTGTCTCATCTAGGACTCAAAGGACAGACCAGTGCTAAATGGTGCCAAAATATTTCCTTGACTGAGCTCCTGGGACTGCCTTTGAAATCATGGATGACTCACATGAGCTTCTGAATCACAGAAAGAAACATGTACTGTAGCAATGTTATTCTAGGCCAATAAAAATCTGTTTTCAGGAAATTTCATAGAATTTTGCTGTATCAAATTCCCCAGCCTTATCTCTTATGGGAGAAAAGGGTACGCAGCAAGAACATAAAAATAAAACCAGGAGTCATGCTAGCAAAAGATGCAAAAAGATGAATGACAGAAGTAAATAAGTTTCCTTGAAGTACTGTAGTACTTAAAGTTATTATTTCCATTCTCCAGGTACTTGGAAACCTATTCAATTATGGCTTCTTGTGTCCTGTACTGATCCAACAATTTGCAGATTAATCTAACCATCCTTTCGATCAGCATGGTCAGCAGGGAGAATATTCTCAGCTACCTTCCTCAGAAATGCCCCAGTGCCTCCCACCAAACTACCAGAACTGTGGGGGAAGAGTCCTTTCAGCAGTATTGATTAGAAGAGTTTGTGGAATAAACAAGGAAACTCTCAGCTGTTAGTTCCCAGTATATTCAGGAAAAGTTTATATTTTGAACTATCTTTACTGATAAAGAAGAGTTCATGAAAGTGATTCTATCAGTTTCTCTTGCTAATGGAAACCCAGCACAGGACTGTGACTACTAGTTAGTCTTCTGGCTCCCCAAAGTCCATCTTGAAAGACACTTCCCCTTGACTTCTACATCCACAGATCCTCTAGAGATTTTTTCCTACTGTTCAAGTACACAGACAGATTAAGTTCATTTTCAGAGAGGGCATAATTGATATTTTAAATGAAAAGAGTTGTACTTGCTATTAAATTACTACTATTTTTAGATTTAAACAGAGAAGATGTCATGCTATAAATTATTCAATAGCAGTTAAATAGAAACAATAGGGCTCACAGAGGTTTTAAGTTGCCCAGAATTGGAGTCTGATTTGTCCCAAATGCAGAAGAAGCAGAAACAATATTTTTGAAATTAATTCAGATACAAGATTATTCAAATAATATATTAATCTTAGATTTATAGCTCATAATCCCAGCAGTTCCTTCATCCTTTCACCATTTCATATTTAGCTTGACTTTCTTCTGTAGCTCTTAGCAGCTAATACTAAATATTCTTAATTCATTAATGTCCCTAATATTTAGACTCAATGGAATTATTTCAGCTTCTTCATTGGCCCATATAATTCATTGGCCCATTAGAATTGATCATTCCTGATATAAGCATATTTCATTAATCAAATTAAAAATCAGACATATCCATGCCCATAATAACTTAGATATGATCTATTATCTCTTTAGTCACAGCAAGTGATTTCTAATCGGTTTACTCCATATTTATTTTTATTTTTTCATTTCAGTGTGTTAGGGTAAGTAGCAAAATACGTAATGTCATATTGCAAGATTAAAAGATAAGAGATGAATACTACTCCTGATTTTATGCCTTGTAACTTGAGGATCTCCCTCATATAAAGCATGTTGAAGTTACATGAAACTTAACTTTGAAATTCTTCTGCTCACAGCAGAACTTGGGACAAGACGAATTTCAGAGATGCTCTCTAAATGTCTGGCTTCACTGTTCATATCGGTGAAAAAAGCCATTCGAATGCGATGCTCAAATCTATGTTGATAAGATGCATCAACACCACCAGGAGCAGATAGACCTCAGAACTTGCTCCTGCCCAGCCAGTTGCCTTGATAGAAACTAGTTCCTACCCAGAAGTGTTATGTTAATCCAGTGCTTAAAAGTATCTAGAAAGAGCTCAGGACCATCATTTTGCTCTGACTGGTACAAAGTCTCTTGCCTATTGCTCTCCTATTCTATCAGGTGGTTACATTGATTGAGAAGTTCATAAAATAACAGACGCTGGGAGGGACCTCTGGAGGTCATCTATTAATCCACTGCCAGCCTCCCCCAAATGAGTCAGCTTAGATCAGGTTGCTCAGGACCTTGTCCAGTTATGTTTTGAATATTTCCAAAAATGGAAACTCCACACCACCTTTGGGCAGCCTGTTCCAATGTGTGTTTGTGTTTGACAGATGAGGCTGACCCAGGCAGTCTGAAGCCATAGGTGGACCCTATGTAGTCCAATCAGTACTTTACACAGGAGGTGGTCCTTTTGTAGAATTCTAGTTCGTTGTAAAACACTGGTACAGTGCTACAAATGAATGAAAATTTCATAAATTTAAGTTCCAAACTTTCAGATTTTGTCATATATATAATTTTTATTCCTTCAAGTCAAGGCAGAAACAGCACTGTTTAAATAAAAGCAACAAAATTTACATTTACTCCACATCTCAGCACAGCCATTTTCTTAGCTCCTGTCTGTGAATCTAAACCATGCTGATACATTAGAGATTATTCTTAATCAAGGCTACAGGACTGCATTGAAAGGGTAAAGTACACATTTTCCTTTTCTGGAGTTAGTGCAACCATGTTATTGAAAGGATTGTACTTGAACGTGATGAAAGTAAAACAAGACCTGAAGAATTTCTAAAACCTTCCCAATTGTGAGTCACCACAGAGAATTTACCAGCATCGTTTTGTTCTCCAGTTTTTATACCACTCTTACAGGATGCTATTTTAGAAGCAGTTGGATATTTTACAGTGTGTTTTTTTCCCTGTGTTTTTTTTTGGTAAAACTTCTTGTTTGCCTGAAAGTACATAAACATTTTGAAGATAATACAAGGATGCTTTGTACTCAGATCATCTAAATGATGAATTCCATACCCTGAAGATTACAGAGAGGCACTGAAATGAGACTATGGCTCTAGGAATTTGTATTTAGATGCAATAAACCCCCTAGAAATACAAGCTATCAGAGTTATGTACTTGTGATTCTTGTGCATTGCACAAGGAGAATTGGGCTCTTCACCAAATAGCCCAAAATCCAGCACATAGACCGAGGAACTCTTTAAAGTTAATAACAGAATGAACAGATCATCTTTCTCCATGAATAGCATAAGGTACCTGAAAGGTCGCAGAAGAGCAATGCATATTTTTTTCCTCCTTTTTTTTTAAGAGGGATTGCTGAAAGTGCCAGTACAGTTCCTGAACACCTCTTCCATAACTGCAATTAAAGCATTGATTCAGTGGCTCTGAAACAACGAAGGGTGAAGGCCTCAGACTCACTGCCGTAAGTCATTTGCCCAGTAGCGGAACTTCTGGATTCTGATCTCTGCTAAAGCTTCTCTGTTCTCTGATGACCCTAAAGCTGTCTAACATAAAATTGGCTTAGAGATAAATAGAAGCACGGCTATTCTAGCTTGTTGTCCTATTGACTCCACAAATTTGGCATTATCTTCTGGCATTATATAAGTATTTATGGAATATACCTCCTCCCTACAGCCGTAAGACTTAGTTACTTTTGTGGGCAAAGTGAACTCTCAGCATCCCTAATCAGTGTGCAAGCCACAGGTTCATGACAGAAGGATGGACACTGACAACATTGTCTAAGGGAAAATTGAACACAGCTTGGGACTTCGCTGCTGTTCTTTCCAGTTTCAGCATCAGAATTCAACTTAGCCAGTAGATATCTTAGCAGATGCAGAACTTCAGTTGTAGCATATATAGAACCTGAAAGCTTATCTGGGAGATGACTGGTGGATTTCAAATGTTTTTAAGTTCAGCTAGCAACTGAGCAGACGTTTTCTCATTTCATGTCAAGCCTGACACCAGAGATTTATCTATATATTGTAACTGGCATTGAAGCCCTTTTCTGTATGTTGTCATTATTGCAATTACCACTGAAGTTGACAGGAGTTGCCCTTTTCTTATCACCAAATTCAATTCCTGCTAGAAGCCTTTTAATTAATTCTGATGTTCAGTAGACCAATCCTCAGAGAAAGGCAAAAGGGGCTTGTAAGATTTCATTTTGCCCATGCTTACTCCTACAGAAAATTATGACTCAGCAGGAGAAGAGGAGGCCAATATGTAGCACTGAATGATTCATTACAAATATTTCAGAATTCTGACAGCAGTTATCATTAAAGCTTTTATAAATGTATTTCCTGGAGAGAGTCCTGTGGTTCAGATCTACCAGTGTGGGCAGACTCGGTTTCACCCAAAACAAAAGTGGACAACAGCAGCTTCAAGCAAAGTTTATAATCTTGCAAATTTGTAACTTTCTATGAGATAATCTCAAGAGATTTTGGATTTATGTCCATTTTCCCAAGCTTTCAGAACCAGCAAATACAGACTGTATGTGTTTTGTAAATGCAAACCAAACACAATTCCTGGTGTAGTTGGGTGTTAGTCAAAGATCTGAAAAGTTATTGAGAACTAAGAGAAGGTAGTATATTTTTTATGAGAATAATTTGTACAGACAGAAAAACTAAGAAAATATTAAAATGCAGAAAACTTTTCTTTGTGTATTGAGCAGAAGGAACAAATTTTAAAGCTGAACAGAAGTTGAGCTCTTCCTCTTGTGCAAATCAAAATTATGCATGTCCTTATAACTGATCATTTTGCTATGACTGCTGAAGTTTTCTCTCTGAATCTCACTCAACCAAAAGAACAGTAGAACTCCTCTGGATGATTATATATTGTCCCAGTTAAAATCTGCAGCAGCTGAAACAATGGAGTGGCCGAGCACATTCATTTAAAAGAAAAACTGAAGCAAAAATATTTAATCTTGGATCACAAAAAGTGTAATTGAGGTACAATCTGAATACCGATAAGCATAATAGTGTCCCAGGTACCACCTGCAATTTCTTCACAGACACCAAGCTGTAGGTGATAACCTTCTTACAAGCACCTGCTGCCAGGGAGCTCACCCAGCAAAATATGTCTCTGCTGTGCATCGGCTTAATTTCAACATACACAATATTCAACAAAGTTGTCTTGAAAGGATGGGTCACTGTGGAGGGGCCCCAACAGTTCAGTCCTCCCACTGGGCCACCAGAGCTCAGCACTGCCTAATCCCCGATCATCAACACCATTCAGCATGTCCTACCTGCCGCCTAGATGTGTCTTTGGAGAAAAAAAACCAAAACTGTAAAGAAATGTGTGGACAGCATAACGTAAGTGTAGCTGAGAAACAACCTGATGATGAGTGGTAGGAGAAACAGCTGCATCTCTGGCTTATAGATCAGTTCTGGACTTACAAATCAGTCCACCTGTCTGAAATGAGACCCTATAGCTATTTCACCACAGGTCTACAGCATCTCTCACACTGAGCTGGATCTGATGCACAGCACCTTAGGTGCTTGAGTGATTTGTATCACTACGGCCTTCTATCTGCAAGTCTGTAGCCTTCTTGACATTCAGAGCATTGTAACCCTTCACACAGTTTCCTGGGCACCACTTTCCCTTGTTTTCGTCATGCTGTCGCTCGTGTGTATCTGTAGACATGGCCTTGCACCTGCAAACCCCAATACTCTTGTATGGTGGGTTCTCACGGAAAATGGTTGCCATCAGTGTAAGAATCATCCCTTCTTTCCCACTCTTCCTACGTCTTGATTGTAACTTTTGGTTTGCATCATGTGGAAAATACTGCCTGGAGTGAGGAAGAGAACCCATGTTTTTCTGGGTTTCCCATTTCTTTTGCATTGCTTGGCACAGATTGTTCTTTTTCTTCTTTTTGTCCTGACCAGGCTGCTGTACTGTGCCATGCTTCATTTTTCTTTCAAGAGGCTGGGGAAGGCCTTGCCTTTGGGAAGGTGATGTGTTGATTTCTGTTAAAGCCTTTTCTTTTAATAAAGACCAGGCAAAGTCCTCCTGTCCTGTTAGTGTTTTCAACTTGTCCAGGATGATCTGAAAAATTTGTCTGACCACATCTTTTGCAACATGATGTGGGGCTTAACTATTTTCAAACCTCTTTTCAAAAGTTGTATTGACTTTTGTGACCAGTACCCCCTGTTCCTGACCCCTAGTAGTATGGTTGGCATAACTAATGTAATTTTATAGAGCAAACGGCCATTCTCTGTAAACAAGATGGTCACACATCAGTCCCCTTTTCCCTCCTTATCAGGCCCTGAAGTTCCGGTGCACCAGAGAGATTTCTTCTTCCCCTCTCTATAGGCCTCAAGGTTCCTGGGCAGCAGACTGACTACTTCCCTCCTTACTGGCTTTGAAGGTCCCAGGCACCTGGCTGGCCAGCTTGTGCTGACCACAGACAGGGAAGCATAGAAGCATGCAGAGCTCCATCTATAACATCAAGCACTTACAGGTCCTAAGTGAGACTTGGACTGTAACTGCTGCTGGATGGCAAAACCTATGTTCCCCCTGTGGTCAGGGATGTGTTCACCATTCTCCAAGGACTGAGATGACTCCTGTTCTTTTACCTATTTTGAGTCTAGATTACAACTGTTATATTGATACAGCAAGTCAAGTATTGAGATTTGATCCAAACTGCAGAGGATCGAGGTGATTAGAAACAATAAACTAAGCTGCGCTATAAAATTCTGTGCTACACTGCTTATAAAATTGTGCTACACTGATTCTGCTTATTAAAATCCTGTGCTACTCTGATCATAAAATGCTATGCTATGCCGATCATAAAATTCTGTTAAAAAAACCCTTTAATTGTAACTACAACTTAGTGCTGTCATCATTCTGCCAAGGATCCCTAAAAGAACCTGTCTGTCCCTATAGTGCTAGGTTACCACTTTTTAAACAGGCTATATATATATACATATATACATACATATATATATCTCTTACATCAGACTCATATGTAACAGGAACACCCTAGAAATAAGAGAGACCCTTGCCATGGCTCTGTAAAAATTAATGTATGCTGATGGGTCCCCATCATTGTTTAGCATTGTTTACCACTATGATGACCTGTTTTCCTAAAATATCAGAGTCTTTTGGGGCCACAGATGTAACTTCACAATTATCTTCCAAAAGTCAAAGAAGACATGTTTGTTCTAAACAGTTTTTGAGTCTTTGTTTTAGTGCTGATCATGTTGGGGTGCTGCTGTTGGTTCACTCCTATCTCACAACATCCAAGTGCATGGCCAGGCAAAGATCAGGTTTGGGAGCCTTGACCAACAGAAGTAGATGGACCAAATTCTCTCCTGAAAAGGACTATTCAGAGAAGGAGCTGCCATTCTCATAGCATCACTTATTGGCTCTTCCTCCTTTGCAACCCCTGAAACCTCAGATGGGTTTACTGGGACAAAGCTTGTTATTGTGCACACGGTTCTCAATAGCTGTGTTGAAGACCGTGTATGATAAACAGTGTAATGTCAGGAACCTGGTCTTGCAAGATCCTATCTCAGAGTATAACCTCAGACTTTGCTGGCAAAGACTTGGTTAAAATTGCCAGCACACAAGCTCCATCACCTTTCCCATGCTCTTCAAATGGAAGTGCTACTGTCAGAATCAAGCTTCCTATTTCAAGCATACAAAAGCTGCCATTGCATTCATCCTTAGAACTAGTTAACACACAGTGTGATAGGTTTCTCTTGGAGATACAGCAGTCACAACATCCCCTTGTACTTCCCCACACCTCCTAGGCTGGGGAACTGTTTTTTTTAACTCTTTCCAACTTCACAACTGTGTTATGAGCTTTACTAGGCTGTAATTCCTCTGCTTTTTCTACCTCTCCCAGTCTGGCAGCAAGAGCAGGAGGAGAAGCAGCAGCCACAACAGCAGCAGTGCCAGGCAATATGTCCTCACAAAGAGTGTTGAGCTGAGACAGTCACACCTGGTGCAAAGCTCTCTTTTATGGCATGAAGTGGCGCAGTCATATCTCCTGGCGTAGTTACATGCTCTGAATTGACCAGAGAAGCAGTGAGGGAGAGATGTTTTGTGCTAGAGCATCATGTGAGTGACTGTCTATGCTGGTAAATTAAGTATGGCTGAGACCTTTAAGCCCAAAAGTCAATTTGGTGTGAGATGCCTCTGATGGCAAATTCTCTGTCCCAGACTCCCAACAAGATAACTACGTCCCACCTGCAAGTTAGTGTTCAAATAATGTAACCCCACACTGGTTACAGATACTACTGCAGGTCTCTCTCACCTGCCACAGCTGACGTTGGGCCCATGATGCAACACACTCCCTGCTGACTCAACTGCTGAAGATGCTTGAATCGGACACCCACCCACCACTCCTCAGGGGCAACTCTCCCCTTCCAGTGGGCTCCCTGTGGCCAGCTCAGACCCTAAGCTCAGAAGCTCAGCCATGCAGCAGAAGCAGCACATCCAGACCTCACCACCTGAGCACATGGCAGGCAGTGTACAGGTTGAAAACCGTCAACATCTACAATCCTCTTCATAAAGAGGCATCAGTAGGACAAGAGCACCTTCTGGTGGGGCCACACTTGGCATGACTGGGTCCACATACACAATGTTCACACAGAGAGGGCTATTATCTGAGATGGAGATGGCTATATCTGAGCAAGGAAGGAGACCTGGTGAGGAGTGCTGTGGCACCATCATTTTCTTTGGAGTCTTCTGACATTTGATGTGTCCTGGTTACCAAACCCACGATAGGCAAAGCCATGGTGGAGGTCGCTCCCTCAGACAACTGGGGCATTTTGCCAAGTGCAACTTCACAATTTTTTGCATGCTTGACTGGACTAACACTCATTTTGTGACTATGAGGCTCGTTTTAACAGGAGTACTGAATTCATGCACAATCACACAGTCCTAGGCACTTTGCCATCAGTGGTTATGAGGGCTGCCATTTCCTTAAACCTACAGGTGGGTCCTTTTTAGGTCTCAACAATTTCTTGCATGAGAAGATCCTGGAAAGAATTAAATTGGTACTTCACTTGCCTCAAGAGTGCTATTTTTCTACCATAATGCTGTGGGTGAGCTTGGCATGGCCTCAGGGACAACATGAGGGCATGGCAGGCCTCCTGGCATCATTCTGAAGGGCAGCATCACAGGCAGCATGCTGCACTACAGTGGCCTTCCCTTTGTAGGGAACAGCCAATGGCCAGTTATAACTTCCAAGCTGTAGGAAGGGAAATATTATCACATAAATAAAGAACTAATGTTACTTACAGTTAGCAGAGAGTGTGGACCAAACTAATGCCAGTTAATATGTTCCAGGGTCACTCTTTCATATGGTTTAGTTTACTCATATAAAAACAGCCATAAGGGCTGTTGCAGAGGTATCAAACCATGGTTCACTCCCAGTGGTGTTCAGTAAGGCTATGCTGTTTACTCTGGCAATGAACAAGATGAAAAGAAAATGGTGCACAGTAACTGGCTCAGGAGTGATCACTTCCTGGCATAAACCCCAATAACACTGCAGACTTAATTCTAAGAAAAAAAATGCTTGTTGCAAATAATGTTATATAATTTCACTCAGGAAAATTATGCTGTACAGAGAACTGACAAGCTTTCATTCACCCGACTGTATAAAAAATTATATTTTATAAAAAAGAGAAACACGAATTATGAATGGTTTAGGCTACCACAGGAAAAAAAAAAGATACATATATGGGAAATTAAGAGTTTGACTATGCTTTTTTGTAGTGTTTCTACTGAGACGAAGTATGTTGGTTAGCATATGACTAACTCTCATTCTTTCGGTATGGAAAAAAAGAGAAATTATATACCTTATTACCATACAGTATGTCTGTGATCGTGACTTCTAAGGCTGGAAGAAAATAGAAAAGAGACCTTTCTTAATCATTGCTTGGTGTTAATACAAAGGCACCAGAAGGAGCAGATGAAACAAACCGTTTAAGTTAATATACACTTGTCAAGCAAGGCAGTATGATGGCATGACTCCAGTATTTCAAAGGAAGAAAATTTTTTTGTTCAGTGAAAGGTGATATCTCGGTAAGACACCCAGCATAAAAATAGGAAATGAAGTTAAGAAATGCAAAGCTTTTCCATTCCTCTCCTCTTTTCTCCCTGCACTAAATTATTATGGAAGTACACAGAGGAGAAAGCAAGCCATAGCTTGTCATCAGAGCCTGACAAAACTAAAAATAACTTTTCTTTTATTGTCAATATACAATGACAATTTTCATAGTACTATTACATGTGTCAGCTCCCTATAAATATTTCTGTCCTACTATAAGTAAGCAATAGTTAGGGGAGAGAAACAAATTGAATGAAAACCTATCCCTTGCTCAACGAACAGTCAATGGAGTGTCAGCAATGTCATGTAGCAGATTCTGGATGACATGCATGTCAGTTCATTTGGATCTCTCAAATTTAAAGGGCAATGTACTTTGTATATCAATTTTTATTTCATTACCTCACTAGGTAAAAATGAAACAAGGGTTCAATCCCCTTTCAACAGACTAGTAAATTGATAATTCCCTAATCCATACCTCCATTAATTCACAAACTCAATACTTCACAAAGGTACTAACTCACAAATTCACATCCAATGTATATGTTGCTCTCACTTTAGTCTAATGGTGCTGCTCCCATCATACATCAGGCTTTAGCATGAGCTGTGCATCAGGCCAAAACCTGTGCAGGAATCAACTGAACACCCATACTCCATCACTTAGCATAGACCAGAAGTCTAGTAAATCCCATGCCTCAGTGAGTGGAGGTACTTTTACTCTTCTTGACTCATTGAGGGTGAAGGTAGGGGAAAGCTTTGAGCACTTTCATAGAGGTCTAGCATTACAGTTTGTTATTAGGTAACATACTTGGAGCATAGTGATGTTAGCAATAAATCTGGATATATAAACATACTAATAGAAAACAAATAAAATACAGAACAATACAATTACCAAAAGATGCAACATAAGATGCAATATGCCAGTTGCAGATGGTGCATAACCCACAAAAATGTCATACCGATGATGTCTAGCAGTTTGTTCAATTCCTGTTGCAATCTTGACAATCTGCTCATCAAAAATATTTCTTCAGTTTGAAAATGTACAACATCCCATACTGGTCCTATGGGTTCTGTCCAAGCTGTAAACCAATATTACACCAGCATCAGTATGAATTAGCTTTTTGGTTTCAATAAAGTCATTCTGTCATTACACAGAACATCACAAAGCAAATCCAATACATATACAACCCAGTTTTCACTTAAGTACAACCATGCAGTTATCATTCACTTAGCCTAAATAGCAGGTACCTGAGGTCATATTACTTGAACAAGGGTCTTGTATTATTAACTGTTCAGGGCAGTACTTTTCATGGTTTCCCCATTTTACACCCATGAGTATCAATTAGGTTACCTTTGTTATCCATGCATTTGGTCCCTGGAACTAGCAGCCACATTCTATTAGCTCCCCAATAATGGGGAGCAAGGCATATTGTTGAATGGGTTCTTCTTTACTTTCCCTATTTATGGTGCAGTAATAAATAGATCCACTCAACAGACTACTTTTGCCTACTACCCCTAACCTTTGATAAAATGGACTTTACAATACTGGCACCAATCCAGTAATAGGGTCCCTAACATAACAGATTCCCACCATGGATCCAATTGGCTTGTTCATATTAATTTATAATAAAGGTTTGCATGGTAACACAAGCAATGGCACTGATGGCATTAGAAGTAAATTTGTCAACTCCAGCATACATTTCCTTGAAAATCTTCTGGAGTTTTACAAGGGTCTGGACTGATACTCAAGGTATCCATAGTTGCATCCTTTCCATTTACTATATCCATGGTCTGACTATTTATAGCTTGTTTGCTTAATGGTGTTAGCCTGGACACTTTATTACTAGTGATTTCTAAATTGATAGAATCCAGTGCTCCTGTGCCCAATCCAACTGTTCCCAATTCCCTGGAAAGATCACTAACTGTGCAGGTTTTCCAATGGGACTTGAACCATTGTTCATATATAGGTACTTTCGATTGTGAGCAATGTGAATATACCTATGCTAATGTTGTCCCATCAAATCCGAATGTAAAATTCAAATATTTAGGAGGTAAAAACTGCAAATCTTCTGGGAAATCCTTGGATAACTATTACTGGTATAGTAGTGGTCATGAAAATCAGGGAAATTTAAAATTGCATGCTGCCCACAGTGGCACGCAAGCCATGACCTTGATGGTTAATTGGCTCACGGACTCCTACAACGAATTCTAATGGTTCCATTCTCAGCAGGCATCGCCATTCCTTGTTATCTGATATTTTTGCATGTGTATATTTGTGTAAGAGGAAAAAGTGAACAGGACCTTGTGGTGGTTTGACCTTGGTTAAATGCCAGGTACCCACCAAGTTGCTCTATCACTTACCCCCCTTCCTCCTTTTTTCTCAATAGGGCAAAGAGGGGAAGGAAAATAAGGTAGGTAAAAAAAAAACCCAAAGCAGTTTTAATATAAACAAAGTGAAGCAAAGATCCGCGTGCAGAAGCACAAAAAAGGAAATAGATTTATTCCCTACTCCCCACGAAGAGGCACTGTCAGGCTTTCTCAGGAATCAGGGCTCCGATACACGTAGTGGTTGCCTCGGGGGACCAAGGGTGACCCCACCCCCTTCCTCCTTTCTCCCAGCTTTATACTGAGCAGACGTCATACAGTATGGAATATCCCTTTGGTCAGTTGGGGTCAGCTGTCCTGGTTGTGTCCCCTCCCAAGATCTTGCCCATCCCATCCCACTTGGGGGGAAATATCAGAAAGAGCCTTGGTGCTGTGTAAGCACCACTCAGCAGCAGCCACAACACCAGGGTGCTACCAACACCCTGCCAGCTGCCAGCATAAAACACAGCACCGTGAGGGCTGCTATAGGGGAAAAACAATTCCAGCTCAGCCAGACCCGGTACAGACCTTCAATAGTATTGTGATCATTTTGGGGGGTTATGTCTCTTTTAGAACATATTAATTTGTCCACCCATCCAAGTCCAGGTTCCCAGATACAGATCTTGAAGCAAATTTAAGATTGGTACAGGCAGTCAGATGGATACCCTGATTCTTGCTACCCCACTGGCAGGTTTTGAATATATTGGGCCTCACACCCCACATCATGGAAGAGGTTACCATCATCCGTTGGTTTGTTTGATTATTGCATAGCGCATCAACATTTATCTAACAGTATCCTAGAGTTCCCAACACAAGGGTCAGAGTTGTTTGATATATGCAGGTTCCTGACTTTCTAGATGTTGCCAACACTCTCTCTGGTGGTAACACCTCACCACAGGGAGCGTTAATGAAGTTCCAGGGAATATTTAGTGTACTTGCTAGATGGACACATTCCATAGCATGCAAGTCAAATGGCAGTTCAAATCTTTCACTCATTCATCTGGGAGGTCAGTGGTTACTAGGAAGTAAGAAAGAAGACTTTTTTCTTCGATTGTATCCAAGCCTCAATAATGATGTCACTCCCATACTATCTGTAGTTTCCTATATTTCTTTCCCTCAAAAGGACTGCAAAGTAACCCAGGACCTTCCAAACAATGGAAGTTGAATTCTCACCTGATCTCCTGGATGCCACACTGAGGTGTTCAACACATCCCATTGGTGTTGGTTCAGCACAGGAGATTGTTCAAAACCTTTATACAGTGGATTACCAGTGACTGTCTGTCAGGATTTTAAGAACTGCATGGCCTCCTGTAAGTTTCTTCCCCAATTAGTGCCACCATTGAACCATTTGTTTTTTAAAGAAACCTGCTTCACCTTTCTCCTATACCATTACTCTGAGGTCAAGAGAGTAAGTGCAAAGTCCACTTAACTCCATGCTCAAGACACCATTCCCGTACTAATTTATTTTTAAAATGTGACCCATTATCTGACTGTATCTCTTGTAGCACTGGCTGTGCAGCAAACCATTGGTTTAGTCATGCTCCAGTTTGCAGTCTCAATGCAGTGCAGGCAAGGTAAACATTATCCAAACTGCTCACTACTTCAACTGTGGTCATAAGAAATTCCCACCCCTTGGAGGTACATTTCATGAGTCTGATACAGTCGACTTGCCCAGAACCCCATAGGACTTTTCCTTCCCTAAGGTTTGCTTGCTGTTGACTTTGGCCAAGAGAATCCTTAATTTCATTATCAAATCCACTGGTTGTCATTATATGATCTGTTTTCTTCTCAGTGATTGGCCAACCTTGCCTTCTGGATGCTAATGCAAGTCACATCATCCAGTGTGTTCAAATCATACATGCAGCCATTCAGTACTCCAGGCTACTATAATTTTCTGGTGTGCTGCCACATGCCCTATAATAATAGGATGACAGTTGGTAGTATCTTATATTTGTTCCCAATATTTGCTTCCCTATAATACATTGAGATATATGAGGAATTTGCCCAGTTTCCTGGACAGTGTGTAGCACTAGCCCATACAGTATAAGAATCAGTGTATATGGCTTGTACACCATGTCTAAGACCTAATATTATGGCATAGAGCTCCCCTAATTGAGCAGAACCTTCTCTTTGCCTAGTTACTACAGTTTCTTTGGCTACATATACAGCAGAAGCCATTCCCTGCCATTTAATCTGTATTTTGTGAGTATCAGTAAAACAGCCATCATCTCGTTGACAGGGGTTGAATCTAGAGGCATTCTAGATAGAAGAGCAAGGAGGTTCCATGTATTAAAAGGACATTTGTATACACTCCACAACTTCAGTAATTTTATTCTCCTTAGTTAAGCCATCTACAGTTTCATTATGTTAGATTTACAGTACTCACCTTTGTACAGGGGTCTTCCATGCTACACCTAAAGGTACTGGTTTACCAGCAAGCATAGGTTTAAGAATAGGTATTGGCAATGTAATTTTATGCTCCTTCTCTGGGTCAGGGTTTCAGTCAGTCAGTCCTTTGTAAGCTGTTAAGAGCATCTTTTCAAAAGTGGAATGATTGTGCTCTTCACTCGGCCAGATATACATATATACTGCACAACAGTGACCTCCTGTGGTAATTTTAATGTTTGTTTAGACAATACAGCATGAACAATGGTTGGACTGTTTAAAACAAGCACTAAGGGACTGAATGTATATAGTGGAGTCCCTGCTGGGTGGAAGCAAATCGCTCCCTACCTGCACTTGGTACATATCATCAAATCACAGCATCCCAGGGTTGGGATCCCCCTTGGAAGGGATCTCAAGGCTCATCTGGTTCCACCTTTCTGGCCAAAACCATGGTCTAGACAAGATGGCCCAGCACCTTGTCCAAACAAATCTTAAAACTGTCCAGTGTTGGGGAATCCACCACTTCCTTGGGGAGATTATTCCAATGGCTGATTGTTCTCATTGTGAAATATTTTCCTCTTGTGTCCAATCAGAATCCCCCCAGGAGTAACTTGCACCCATTACCCCTCTCCTTTTCCATGTCACTCCTTGTAAAAAGGGAGTCTCCATCTTCTTGTAGCCACCCTTTAAGTACCAGAACACGGTGGTAAGGTCTCCCCTAAGCCTTCTTTTCTCAAGGCTGAGCAAACCCAGTTCTCTCAGCCTTGCCTCACCTGTCAGGCTTCCCAGTACCTTGATCATCTTTGTGGCCCTCCTCTGGACCCTCTCCAGCCTGTCCACATCGGTTTTGTGTACCAGGGACCAAAACTGTATTCCAGGTGTGACCTGACAAGTGCTGAGTAGAGCAGGATAACGACTTCTTTATCTCTGCTGGTGATGTCCTTGTTGATGCAGCCCAGCATCCTGTTGGCTTTCTTGCTGCTGCAGCACACTGTTCACTTGAGCTTGCTGTCCAACAGGACCCTCAGGTCCCTTTCCGCAGAGCTGCTCCCCAGTCAGGGAGATCCCAGCCTGTGCTGCACTCCTGGAGTATGTTCTCCCAAGTGCAAGACCTTATGTTTGTCTTTGCTGCACTTCATAAGGTTCTTGTTAGCCCACTCTTCCAACCTATCCAAGTCTTCCTGCAGGGTGGCTCTCCCTTCCAATGTGTCCACCTCCCCACTCAGTTTGGTATCATCACCAGACTTCCATCAGAGTTCACTTGATCCCACCATCCAGATCGCTTATGAAGATATTAAGCAGCATTTGGGCCCAATATCAATCCCTGGGGGATCCCACTTGTGACAGGTTTCCTGTCTGAAAAGGAGCTATTTCTGACCACACTGGGTGTGTCCTGTCAGCCAGATCCCCACCCACTGCACAGACCACTTGTGTAGACTGTAACACATCAGCTTCTCTAAGAGGAGGCCATGGGAGGCCATTATTGAAAGCCTTGGAGAAATTCAGGTCGACGTGTCCAGCGCTCACCCCACACCAACCAAGCAGGTTACTTTGTCATTGATCATGTTTGTCAAGCACAATTTGCCCTTGGTGAATCCGTGCCAGCTTTTCCCAATCACATGCTTCATTTGACTTGTGATAATCCCCAGGCTTTGTTCCGTAACTTTCCCAAGGACTGAAGTAAGACTGATGGGATGATGATTTCCTGGATCCTCCTTTAAGCTCTTCTTGTAGTTGAAGGCAGCATTAGCCTTCTTCCAGTCTTCTGGGATGTCCCCTGATCTCCATGACTTCTCAAAGATTACAGAAAGCAGCCTTGTCAGCCAGCTCTCTTAACACCCTTGGGTGGGTAACATCAGAGCCCATCAATTTGTAGGGGTCAAGCCCCTGTAATAGTTCACACACCACCTCCTCCTTCACTGATGGTGGGTCTCTGTTTGTATCAACATGGATTTTTGTTCCCAAGGCCTGGGGCCCAACACTGCTGGTAAAGACAGAGGAGAAGAAAGTGTTGAAAACCCCTGCCTTTTCAGCGCTGTTGGTGACTAATCCACCTCTCCTGTTTAACAGTGGGCCAGTATTTTCCTTCTGTTTCTGCTTGTTGTTTAAGTACCTAAGAACCTTTTCTTGTAGTTTTTGACATCTCTGGCCAATTGTAAGGGACCGTGTCAGCTGTTTTGTCTCGGCATTGCTGTTGCGTCCTTACCATCTCCTGAGCCACAGGGTGGTGTGAGACTGTCGGACTGTGTCAACTGCCCGTTTTGACACTGCACTGTTGCCTAAACTGGGCCTCAGCATTGCACTGGTGTGAAGAAGTACACCCTGAAATATCTCAAAAAAACCCAGTGTCTGCCCAACACTGGTTGGTCTGCCCAACAACTACATTTTACATAACATCTACCAAGCTGCGCTTGTGTGCAGAGCCGGGGAAAGAAGTCAGAATGAAGAGGATGTGTAGAGGCTGAAGGCATCGCTGGCTGACCGCCCTGCTGGTACGACCACTGTGAACACCTGGGCATGTGCGTGTGGAAGAACACGGGACGGTGAATATGATAATGAGCTCCATGGAAATGGGCAGACTGATCGCAGGGCCTGGGATGATAAAAGGACTGTGTACTCTTCTCTTGAGGGATTCCCTCAACATCTGCACTGAGACCGAACCAACAGGACGCCACTGGATTCGTCGTGGTGGTAACTGATCTTGCTGCATCTCTTCTGTTTGCTTGCTTAGCTGTTCTGACCTTTTCTGCTTCCCTCTGTTCTATCGTTATTACCTCTTTTTAAGGGAATAAAGTTCAAAAGGTTGTATGGCATTTGACCTCGTTTGTATCTTAATCTTACTCTTGGGATTATATTGAAGCCTGCCCCAACATTGGATTGGGACACCAATTTCAATTCAAGCTGAGCTTTTGCTTTTCTAACTGCATCTCTGCAGGCCCTGGCAATGTCCTTGTAGTTCTCCATGGGTATTCACCCACTTTTCCATTTCTGGTACCCATCTCTTCTGGTTTTGAGAAGACTCAAATGCTCACAGTTAAGTCAAGGGGGCCTCTTGCTCCACCTACTTCCCTTACCTTTAAAGGGGATGAACTGTTTTTGTGCTTCCAGGAGGGCATTCTTGAAAAACTCCCAGCACGCACTAGCTCCTTTATCCTCCAGGGAAGCTTCCCACGGAATCCCTCCCAACTGAGTTCTGAGCAAGCTGAAGTTTGTTCTTCTAAAATCTAAAACCTTTGTCTTAGTACTAACCTTTAGTGTGCTCAGCAGGATCCCAAACTCCACAATACCGTGATCATTGCAGCCAAGGCTATCACTAACTGAGATATTACAAAGCAGATTTTCTTGATTTGAGTAGCAAGTCCAGCAGTGCCTCATTCCTGGTTGGCACATCTACATTCATGAGCTCAGGTCCTCATGGGGGACTTCAACCATCCTGGTACCTGTTGGAGGGATAACAGAGCAGAAGCAATCCAGGAGGTTTCTGGAATGCGTTGATGGTAACTTCCTTCCCCAAGTGATGGAGTCAACGAGGAGAGGTGCTATATTGGACAAGGAGGAGCTGGTGGGGAGTGTGAAGTTAAAGGGCAGCCTGGGCTGCAGTGACCATGAAGTGGTGGAGTTCAAGATCCTTAGGGCAATGAGGAGGGAGCGCAGCAAGCTCACTACCTTGGACTTCAGAAGAGCAGACCTTGGCCTCTTCAGGGATCTGCATGGCAGAATAACATGGGATAAAGCCCTGGAGGGGAGAGGGCCCAAGAAAGCTTGTTAATATTCAAGGATCACCTCCTCCAAGCTCAGCAGTGATGCATCCCAACAAAGAGGAAGTCAGATAAGAATGCCAAGAGGGCTGTATGGATGAACAAGGAGCTCCTGGACAAGCTCAAACACAAAAAAGAAGCCTATAGAAGGTGGAAGCAGGGACAGGTAGCCTGAGAGGAATACAGAGAAACTGAACAGCCAGGGAACAGGTTAGGAAGGCCAAAGCCATGATAGAACTAAATCTGGGCAGGGATGTCAATAGCATAAAAAAAGCCTCTACAGGTATGTCAGTGATAAAAGGAGAACTAGGGAAAATGTGGGCCCTCTCAGAAAAGAAATGCGAGACTTGGTTACACAGGATATGGAGAAGGTTGAGGTACTCAATGACTTTTTTGCCTCAGTCTTCACTGGGGCAAGTGTTTCAGCCACACTGCCCAAGTCACAGAAGGCAAAGTCAGGGACTGGGAGAATGAAAAACCACCCACCATAGGAGAAGATCAGGTTCAAGACCATCTAAGGAACCTGAAGGTGCCCAAGCCCACCGGATCTGATGAGATGCATCCGCAGGTCCTGAGGGAACTGGCAGATGAAGTGGCTAAGCCAATATCCATCATATTTGAGAAGTCATGGCAGTTTGGTGAAGTTCTCACTGACTGGAAAATGGAAAACATAATCTCAATTTTTAAAAAGGGAAACAAAGAGGACCTGGGGAACTATGAATCAGTCAGTCTCACCTCTGTGCCTGGCAAGATCATGGAGCAGACCCTCCTGGAAACTATGCTAGGGCACATGGAAAATAAGGAGGTGACTGGTGACAGCCAACATGGCTTCACTAAGGGCAAATCATGCCTGATGAATATGGTGGCCTTCTATGATGGCATTACAGCATTATTAGATAATGAAAGAGCAACTGATGCCATCTACTTGGAATTGTGCAAAGCATTTGACACTGTCCCACATGACATCCTTGTATCTAAATTGGAAAGAGGTGGATTTGATGGATGGAGCACTTGGTGGATAAAGAATTGGCTGGATGGTCGCACTCAAAGAGCTACAGACAACAGCTCGATGAGGATTCTCCATCACCTGCAGGATTCCCCCCATCACTTGCACGAGGATCAGACCAACGGGACACCGCTAGACTCACAGTAGCAGCATTCCTCATCGCCTGCAGGAACCACCTCCCCCCCTCCATCACCTGCATCGGGACTGGATCAATGGGAAGCCACTAGACTCATGGTGGTGGTAAATAGTATTGCTGCCTCTCTTTTGTCTGCTTGTTTATGTATTTTGACTTTGTCTTTCTTCTTTGTTCTGTCCTATCGCTATTATCAGTTATTCCGTGAAATAAAGCTTACAAGGTTTGTGCAGTATCTGACCTCATTTGCGTCTTAATCTTGCTCTTGGGATCATTTAAGAACCCTCCCCAATATTGGATCGAGACACGTGCCCACAAATTAATTTTTAGAAGTGGTAGGCACATTGAAGGCTGGGGTAGCAGTACTACCAATCAAGACCAAGGAACTCTCTAGTCTTCACACGCATGGCAGCGCTTTGCTGAAACCTACACAAGCCCAATTCTGCCTAATCACTGTTCTTTTTCAGCTGCACACAATGCCACAAACTGTGGAGACACAGGTGTTTGGTCCAGTTGACCTTTACCTGAATGACCTGCCAGAGTGGCTACTGTACCTAGCCCTAGCCACAGGCTTTTAATGAGTAGCACTTTATGCCCTGGAATTACGCTGGCAGAACCAGTCTTGATCTGGAGAAACCTAAATGTGAGATGCTGTTGGAGAGGCTGAATATAGGAGAAGATGCAGGCCTGGCATACGGCTGCAGTCCTCCAGAGACTTTCTTCACCAAGTTGTCCCTCGTAGTAAACACCTGTCAGACACACACCCAAGCTCTCCTTACACTTAGAACTCAGTCTAAGGCTGGGTTATGTCTTGATCTGCCTGCTCCCCTTTCCATGGTGTGTTGGGTTTGTGCGTGTGTGGTGGGGTTTTAGTAGCAGTGGAGGGGACTACAGCAACAGCCCCTGTGAGAAGCTTCTCAAAGCTCCCTCGGTCCCAGGTCAGACCCGACTCTGGCCAAGGCTGAGCCAGTTAGTGACAGTGGCTGTGCCTCTGTGACAACATATTTAAGAAGGGGAACCTGGGAGTTGTGGGAGTTCTGAGAAGGAGTTGCGAGGGAAACACCAGTGCAAACACCGAGGTTGGTGGAAGGAAGGAGGAGGAGGGTGGAGGTGCACTGGAGCAGAGATCCCCCTGCAGCCCATGATGAGAGGTCAGGCTGTGCCCCTGCAGCCCATGGAAGCCTGTGGAGGACCCCACACTGGAGCAGGTGGCTGCCCCCAAAGAAGGCTGGGACTCTGAGGGAAGCCTGTGCTGGTGTAGTTCATTGCTGGGAAGACAGCAACATGCAGGAGGGACCTACACTGGAGCAGTTTGGGAAGAGCTGCAGCCCATGGGAAGGACTCATGTCGGAGAAAGTTCATGGAGGACTGTCTCCAGTGAGAGGGACCCCACTCCGGAGCAGAGGAAGAGTGTGAGGAGTCCTCCCCCTGAGGAAGAAGGAGTGGCAAAGACAATGAGTGATGAAATGACCACAACTCCCATCCCCTACCCCCTGTGCTGCTGGGCAGGAGGAGGTAGAGAAATTGGGAGCAAAGCTAAGCCTGGGAAGAAGGGAGTGGGGGGAAGGTGTTTTTAAGATGTGGTTGCATTTCTCACTGTACTACTCTGATTGATTGTTAAATTAAGTGGTGGTGTTGGTGGTGTTCAAATTAAACTGATGTTCTTTTTCTTCCCCTAACAAGTCTGTCTTTTGCCCTTGACCATAATGGATGAGTCATCCCTCTCTGTCCTTGTCTCAATTCTGGAGCCTTTTGGAGGAGTGAGTGAGTGGCTGCATGGTGCTCAGTTGCCCACTGGGCTTAAATCATGACATGTGGTCATGATGGTGTACAGGCACCGCAATAAACGGACATCCCTTGCCTTGGGATATGGTCCTTGTCCTGCAGAAATTCTCAACTCCTGGGACAGGTAAAGTTAATCACTGCCTCTCCCTCAGTTTAAGAGAACTGGCTTACTCCTTCTGGGGAAGTAAAGTCACCCTTTCTTTGCCCCCAAACCCATTTCTCTGAAGCAGGGGGACTGGCACACCCTTGTCGGGGACTTTCTGCTCTTAGCTGAGCTCCTCTGATCACAGCAGGGGAAGTGGACCAGGGCATAATGGAGCCCTGGGTACCTACCAAAGTACCATGCTCAGGTCTGAGCTCTACAGAGACTTCCCAAAAGACAACAGACAGACAAACAGTGCCAGAGTCACTGACTTTCGAGCCTTTGCTTTGCTACAGAGCAGCAAGAAGGAAAAGGATGGTGAAGCTGATGGTACCCAGGCAGTTCAGCAGCAGACTGGCTGTCCATGCTGGCTGAGGTTGCAGAAGCTGGGGTTGGTTCTGCCCACAGACCCCAGTGCTCTGGACAGCAAACAGGCCCTTGGCTTCGGGATTGCCTACTAAAAAGAAAACATCTTAGACACGAGAGACAGGCACTACCTGCAGAAGTGGCCCTGTATAGGCTGAGAAAAGCAGTCTAAAATGAAACAAAACACCCTTTCAGCCCCAAAGACAAAGTATTTCTGCTTGGAAGGGCTGCCGGGAACTGCCTGAGCCCACAGCTGCAGGTACACACAAGGAAACTGCTACCCTGGCTGCACCCCTACAGTTCAGAAGCCTGAAGTGCAGGGGGAGCTGTCTGTCTCCCCTCTGGCAGCACTTCTTTAGCAGCCAGCTTGTCACTGCCCCTTTCCTTGGCATAAACACTGACTGGGTAAAGTGGTACGGAAGGCTGACTAAATGCATGCTGGTAAGCCATGGAGAACCAGGGAAACTCCAGAAAAACACCCCAGTGTCTACGCCCTGTGCTGCACCCCTGAGGCCTGATCTGCCAACAGACAGCACATACCGCTCTGCAGGATGGCAAGTCCTCGCTTTTATTCTAGGAAGCTCAGGGAAAACAGTGTGCACTTCACCAGGGATAAACAAGCCCCTTTTGTTCTACTAGAAAAATTCTTGCAACCCTCAGAAGTTCTTGTGCACCTCTTCCTAAGGCAGACTGCTAGTGTTACTGTAAATCCAATCTCAAAAGAACCCTCTAAGCCTTAGCTTGAAGTTTTAGAAGGCAGGCATTCTTTATTGCAGTGCTGGATGCACAGGGGATCACTTCGCCTAATGTGCATAATTAAAGCAAAAGTTAATCCTTTCTATACCTTAAAGCCATGAATATTCGTACATTTTCCAAGAAGTTTCTGCCTTTCCACCTATCTACTACATTTACATCATGCTGGTGTTGCAAAGTTACACTACACATGTGCGGGGGTCTTGGGTGGTCATCAGTGGTCATTTGGAGAGTTAGCCCTCTATCTACTCCTTTTCCCCTTTTATGGTCACGAGTCCTTTGAGGAAAATTTCTTCTCCTTGGATGTTTCCCAACTCTGTTGTCTGGCCAAGCTGTTCTTTCTTACCCACCTTCTTTGAACAATTCTGCCGGGATGCACCTATTCTCAAGGTCAGGGTATCTGCACACTTTAATCACTCAGGCCTTGTTAAATACAAAGTTAAACATTGTTTGATAGAATTTCTCAACACTGCTGAGGAGCTGACCAACTTTTTAAAGGAAACCTCATCTGTCAGAGACACAAGTCAAATTCACTGCCAACAGTGGAAACATGGGTGTCCTCACGGCCCGGGTTGAGAGGGAAACCAGGACAGCTCAGAGCCATAAACGGGGGCCACCAGAAGATGGCGGCGCCTCGCCTGACCGGAGGGAGCGGGGAGGGAGGTCTTGGGCGCCTCCGCCCGGCCCCCGGCGCCTGGAGGCTCCGTCCCGCGGGGCGGGGCGGGGCGGGGCGGGGCGGGGCGCGACCGGCCGCGGGCCGCTTCCATTGCGAAGGGGTGGGTCCGCCCGCCCGCCGGCGGGTCGGGAGCGGTGGTGGCCCGGCGCGGCTCCCGCCTCTGCCCGAGACAGGCGCCGGCTCTGAGGGGCGGGAGCCACCCGGGCCGAGCCCGGCGGCGAGCAGCGCGCTCGCCCAGGCTCCGGCGGAGGGAGGGGGCGTCCGCAGGGCTGTCCCGCTCTGCCTCCGGCTGGAGCCGCCCTCCCCCGTCGGAAGGGGCTGGGGGCGGGCGGTGTGGAGCCGCCCCGTCGCGGCAGCCTCTCCTGCAGCGTGCTGCGGCCGCGCCGCCATGCGCCCTTCACCTGCTCGGCGGGCGGGCGGGCGGGCGCTGCGCCCGCTTCGCTGGGCCCGTGCTCGGGCTCCTGCAGCCCGGGTGGTGGCGGTGGCTTTCTGCCGGCGCCGCTCAGCCGCTCCGTGCCGGGAGAGAGGCCGGGCCGAGGCCGAGCGGGCTTTCCGTCAGGCTCCAGGGACCTGCCGAGCTGGGTGCCCGGCCACCCCGCTGCTTCAGGCGCTTGCTGAAGCCAAGTGGGAGGGCGGGAGCGTTTTTCTCGGCGCCAGGCGAAGAGCTTCCCGTTCGGATGGAAGATCTCAGCCGATCGCTGGCCTTCATTTAGGGCTGCTGGGAGAGTGGGAGAGTGCCACCCTCAGGGTTTCTTTCTTCGCTGGCCGGTTCCCACCTCACTGAGTTTCCTCAAGTACTGGCTGAGCTTTAAACACCGTTGCATACGTGGTGTTCTCCTGCACACTGAATGATGGCGTTCCCTCCTTTGGCAGAGATCTAGAAGATGGCAGGTAGAAAAATGCACTCCAAAACACTGTCCTCTAGGTGAAGCCCAGTAGAGCTCAGCCTGTTCGACTGGGGTTGCTGATCCCTTTTAGAGGAAATCTTGAGTTTTAATCTTAAGCTATAGCATGCGGTAGGAAGTCAAGAGAGTGGCAACCCATCAAAGTGCAAAGAAAGAGAGCATTTGGGAACATCAGGTGACGCGGTTTCTGATGGACCGATTAGTGAAGTGACAGCGAGGATGGTTTAATGTTTCTTTGCCCCTGATAACCGGGGAGAGCAGTTGCTTCGGGTTGTTGTTCCTCGGAGCTGAGTTTCAGCATGGCAAACATTTGTGTGTTCCTAAGAGCTCCTTCGTAGGCTGCCTGCCTTAAGATATTTTCCTTAACACCTACGAAATGGAGTTACTTCAGTTAGTGTCCTGTGCACCTTTCATGGCATAATTCCTTAAACTGCCTTTTTCTTCCTTGTCTGCCACTCCATCTTCCCATTAATGAGGATTTATTTACATTTTGGTTTTGGTCGCTAGAAGTTGAGAAAGTAATGTATCAAAGGTAGGGCATTGGGTGGTTTTGATTTTTATTTGTGAAAGTGGCAGTTTGAGGATTGGGTTTGGTGATTTTACAAGTAGAGACATGCAAACGAACAGGTACTGTCTTTGCTTTTGTTAATGTGTGAGGAGGACGGGGAACCAAAGGTTTAAGTGTTTCCTGCAGTCTTCTGTGACTCTCACTGCTCTTGGTGTCCTTGGAAATAGTTTTCTGTATGAAGATGCACGATCTCCAGTATTAGAACACTTTATGTGAAAACTAGAATGCTGTTTCAAAACTGAAACTAAGGTGTTCCCTTGTTGCATGTGATCCTCTAGAAGTTACATGTCCTGAATCCCCCAGAATAAGCAAGCCTTGTCAGTCTCCAGGCTGAAATGCAGCACATTGCTCAAGTTTCAGGTGGGCTCAATTTGTTAGTTGCCTGAAAAAGGGATGCTAGCAGTTAACTTTTACCATAAGTATTTTCTTTTCCATTATCGCAAAACGGTAATAACACATGCCACCGAAACAACAAGAGAAGTCCCTGAAGAACCTTGAAGAGCCCACTTCCTCCAACATCCCAGATTGTGGGTCTTGGTGACCTTGCAAAAGATCCCCATGAAGTGCTGTCTGGGTGCTGCAGGAAGTGGATCAAAGAGAAGTGGATCAAAGAGACCGATTCAGCTTACTACAGGCTGGCAAAGCAAGGAGACTGACCTGGTGAGCGTCTGTCTCGCTTATTTGTTTTTCCTTTGTTTTCTTTGGCTGTGCTTGAGTGTGGTGGTAGAAAGTGCTCATAGATACTACATAAGAATCCTCTTGGAGTTTTGAAATTAACCTGTGGAAAAAGTGAGTGCTTGAAAATGTGATGTAAGAGTGTCAAGATGTCCTTGCAGTCTATTGTGTATAGGTACTTTTAGCAAAATGTGTTGTTTTACACTGCATGTGATCTAAGTAGATGATGATGGTGTAGCTGCATGAGTGAGGTCTTTACAATTTTGCTTGGGCTACTTAGGTAGCGATCTGGTGAAAACAATGTTGTCACTAAAAAGCATCATCAGAAAACTTTGTAGAGGTTTGTAAAGTGTTTTGTGATAACACGATTTGTTACCACACGGTACATTTTCTCTTCTTGTACGAAGGTGATCCGCGGTTTTATTATTTCCTTTATCAAAGGAGGATGTTCGAGGAGCTTGAGCAGATGGCTTGCACGCACACTTAAGAGCAGGGTGACAAATCCAGAAGTATGAATTAAGACTGGTAGAAATGTGTGAAAGCATTTAGAGCAAGAAAAACAAGGGACAAGTGGAATGCAATGCTGCAAGGTTCTGACTGTTTTATCAGGGGAGACAAGTGCTCCTTACTGAATAAAGCAAGCACTTCTTCCTGATAAAACAGCAACCTGAAAACAGAGGTAATGCTCTTGCAACTAGATAAGAAGTCAGAAAAGTAGTGTCTCGCCTTTTTCTCTTAAGACCTACGGAAGCACTACACTCCGGTGACAATGAAGTTCTCTCCAGCAGCATATGCAGCACCTGACTGGTGCTCACACTGCTCCAGTCCCCCAGTGACTGATGAGCCAAGGCAAGTCTCCTGAGACCCCACGTTACTTGTTGGTTTCTCTCTTCAGCTCTTAATGTTTCAGAATACTTTTGTACTGAAGTGCAAGATATGTAGCCCTTGTACAAACAAGTGTTAAATCTTTGCCTGCAAGAGCTATGTTTCCTCTTTACCAGATTATATGATTCACAGAGAGTTGAAGGCTGATGACGGTCATGGTAATAGTTATAAGACAAGAAGAGGACCTTTTGATTTTGATATGAAAAGTGTTTGGCAGTGGGACACTGAGGACAAAGAAAACACAGAGAAAAAGACGGTAGGCTGGAGAGGCACTCTGGGATGATGCTTTGTTTATAGAGCTTGTGAAGACATTCTAGGTCGGCCTGTGAGCTCTTGTAGAAGAGAAGCTGTTGTCCACCCAAGTTTCTGTATTCCAGAAACAATTTTTATATTGTAGTTAGAGAATGAGATGAAAGCTGTGTTTTTCATAAGTGCTGCAGGTATAGCCTAAGAACCAGAAATGGTTTCCCATCACAGTATATGGTGCTTATACTTAAGTGTGACTGAAAGCTAGTAGTTATTTTCTATCTTCTTATGCTTTATTTCCCCTGCAATTCACTCTTGGTGAAGAGAATTCTTGTTTAGTGATCTTGGGGGTGGAAGAAAGAAGAAGGAGGAAGGAACAGAAAAATGTTCTGAAAAAAGTTTGTTGTAGTTTAAAATGCAAGAGAGTCCTCCAAGAGACTGCCCTAGCTGTCTTTGAATGGAAGATGTATCCAGGACAAAATAAGTATAGCACAAGCTATGCCTAGAGCAAAGCTTTCGGTGATGATCTTGGCATTTTTTCCTGGAAAGCTCTCTCCCATCCTCCTTCTTTCATCCTCCCTGCCCATTTTAGATGCTGAAGCCTTACATTTTTTCAGTATCTTCTGTGATTTTGGTTGCCTCATTTACCATAAGTATTTAGAGTATACATGGAAAGGCATGTGATGTTCTTGAACACCAGTACCTCCCTTCTTGAACAGAGGGGTAGATGTTAGACATTTTGGGAACAAAGTCCTTAACCTTTGCTGTGATGAGTAACTAGTCCAAATTCAGAATGATGGCTTGTGTAAATGGGAATACTTTATTTCTGAATAGGCTTGGGAATGTTTACTTAATCTGTGGAAACAGGCAAACCAGCAATGTATGCTTAAATTATAATTTGCTTGTAGGTCAAACTTTTATTCGATCAGATATTTGAGGCACTGAAAATAGAAACTTAGCCTGTCATGGAGCGTCTTAAAGGATCAAACTAGGACAGAGAGGAAGTGCTGTCCTTCACTCCCTTATTTAAGAACCAATTATCTTCAGTGCTGTAAGAGTCAAACTTAATTTTGATAACGTAAGTGTAATTCAAGTCCATGTGGTGACTGGTAGAGTGAAACTGAGGTCTGTTTCTGTTTGGGTGGAGTTTGAGCAAGACCCAGTTTCATGTGGTCATGTGAATGGAAGTTCTCGTGTTTTATTTATCACGAAAGTGAATATATGTTATATATTCAGCTCAAATTCCAAATCTGCTGAGGCCCTGATACAGAATTTACACTGCTCCTCTAGAAGCTGAAGTTGAGTTTCATCTAAGGTACTAAATCTACCAAATCCTTTTCTTTAAGATTAGGTGCCTAAGAAGGTAGATTCTGTGTCCCTAGCTTTAGCTCTGCCACCAGACCACCATCTCTGAAATGATTGACCTTCACAGTATTGTGCCCTGAAAAGCATTTCATATATCTTGAAACATCCCATGGTGCTTCTTTCACAGCTATTTCTTGTGTTTACTCTTATAGGAGGTTTCTGTCCTGTGCTTTAAGAATACCTTCCTGAAGATTCTTCAAGTGAGACAATGAAACTAGCCCTACCAAACAGTCTTGATTTTAGTTTTCTCACTGTAGATCTTGTATGTTGAAATGTAAGAGATGTATTCCAAAACACCACAGGCAAATTTCTAGGGAATATTCAATTTGTTTATTTGACTACATGATGATACTGCAGCAGCAAACTACCTCAAGTATTGAGACTGGACGTATTCAAAACATTTTTCAGTCCAGTCTGACTAAGCAGTTGCTCAGAAGAGAGATGCGTGACGCAATCGTGGTGATAAATCCCAAAGGGCACCCTTAGGGACAAGTGCAAAACTATTTTAACCTCTGACTCCGAAAAACATTGTTCCCAAGTGGGCCCTTGCTCTGAAGCTTTAAATCTTTATGTGACTTAGTTCTGAAGTATTAGAATCTCCACTGATCCTGATAGTATGGTTGTCACTGCATAAAGGAGGACTGGAGATCAGGGGGACCATGATATGGTTCTGCGTGCCTTGGGATTGATCCCATAGTTCTTCCCTAATGCCTTAATCACAGGGATGATTATTGTTCTTCTGGGAATTTTGCAAAGCAGCAAGGATGTGTTAGTGCATGAGGGGTTTAGCCTCTGTGCTCAGGGCCCAGTGATGGACTACTAGCCCAGGTGGAAGCATCCTTTTGCCTATGTGTCATGTGGACCAGCCAAGTTAAGTTGAGAATGCTATGACCTTAAGAAAGAGGCAGGCCTGTGTATGGGTGGGAGATCTGTTGGAGGTGGTATCAGGGTTTGCCTCAGCATTAGGCAATCTTTCTGCAGCACCAGTAAAATTACTACTTCATGTCTGAAGTTTAGGCACTTGCCTAAAATATATGTGTATATATGCATACATACATATGTATGTGATGTAGCAAAAAGATTACTCATCTGAGGTCAGGATTTTACCTCAGAGATTCGAAGTGTGATCTAGAATTTTCCCCTTGCTCGCAGGGGAGCCAGGATTTCATCTGGGGGCTTTCAACTTTTCATGATGGCAGCAGGTATCCATTGTTCTTCATATACCAGCCAGACACAATACGTATGACATTACATGTTTGTTGAATCAGAGACTAATAAATGTGTATGTATAATAAGTGTAGGTAGTAATTTTTAGGGTATGTCATTGCCATCTCTTCACAAAGGGAGAAAACGCTTTAAACTGAGAACATGTAAAAAATGTCTTGCATAACTGGCTTTATCTGGGAAAGTTGATGTCTGTTAAATAGAGGCTTGTCAAAGTGAAAATGCCTCCTCAGCTATAACCATTGGGGTGTAGTGGCACGAGGGTCTTCTTTTAATGCTGAATTTGCCCAGCAAAATAACAAACAGCACCTGACAGGATTGCAGGTACTCTCCAAAACCAAATTCTGATCTGTTCCCTTGCTGCTCTTGTCACTTGTTAGCTGATTTGAACAGTAGGGAATGTTTTGATAGCTGCAATTTATGGTAGCCTGTCTCATTTAGTCCCAAGAAAAGAAAGACAACCTTTGAAACAGTGCACCAGACTTGCTAGAAACCTTCAAGTCTTTTCTCATTGCCTTTCATTTCGCCTTTGTTTCCTTTACTTTAGTTTTGACAGTTGGGTCTTTGTCTACCTCTAGACAAAATCTCTCTAGGCTCCCCACCTCACTCTGCCCTTTAATTAAGTCTTTAATTTCTTAATTTAATTTCTAGTGCTTCTCTTTGGTGCCAAGAGGCTCATCTCTTTCCATCTACTATTTGTATATCCTGCTTATCAAATCAAGTTGGGTTTCTGTGTTGCCCTGCATGCCATCATGCCTTCAATATGTGACAAAAGTTAATCAAGTTTGGGGATTTCTACTTGTCTAATGAAATTGTTTTTGTCACCTGGGTACTGTGGGTAGCTGTGTCCTGGATCTGAAACTTCCATGGTATGTCAGATCTGAAATGGTACAGTTTAATGACAGACAGAAGACAGCAATATCATTTTTTGCACAATAGGATAGCATTTTTAAAATGTAAAACACATGTAGGCTGCTACAGCATTAATGGATTTGAAAAGCAGTTCTAAGCAGCTAATGTGATTTTAATCCTCAGGTTGCACAACAGATGCCACTCTTCAGCTGACATCACTGCTTCTGACATCCCTGCGGGCTCGCTCTTCTCTCCTTTTTTCATCTTTCCTTCTTTGACAAGCATCCCAGTTTTTCACCTCTTTAAGCTTCAACATCATATCAGTCAGGCTGAAGTCTACTAGCCTGTCCAGTTATTCTTTACCACATTCTGGAACTTCTGGCAAAACTCTGATTCCACCAAAGTCTGTAGGCATTTCAGCACTGACTTAAAATGTTGGTTTGCATTGATGTCCTGCTTCAGAATCAGTAGAACTGTCTGTCCTAGGCTTCACTTTCTCCCAGAAAATAAGAAAACTTATACTCTGAACATTCAGATCTGCTTCTTTTAGTGGCTTGTTAATTAGTTCACTGATTAGATGTAGTCAGATGCCATTATACTTTTCTTAGCTCTTTCCATACTAAATGTGCCTGGGTTCCTTGAGAAGTCTATGGTGTGTTTACATCTATTTTGGAATCTTCTCCTCATGGATGTTTTCATGGGAGTTGTTTTGTAGTGTCAGCAATCCAAGTGTAACTGCTGCTGCTGCATCTAGTTTTTGCACTCTGTTCATAATTTTTTTCTGTTAACTATTGCAGTAGGTATGTCCACATAGGTGGAAAGTATCTTTCTCCTTAATGCGCTTTTACATTTACGGGACAATACATTTTACTTCTAGTTACCCTGTCCTGATTTTTTTACAATAACCTGAAAGTAGTATCTCTTATCCTATGGGGCGCTCTCCTGTGTTCATGTTTAAAAGAGAAAATTGTCAATATATAGGTTCTAATTAAAGAGATATACTAGTATAATACAAAAACTTTGTTAATAAGCTTTGAGAACTTTGTGATATCTTTAAGGGCTTTTTTTCCCCTTCTTCATGCAATGAAGGAAGCTGTAAATAGTTTTTAAAGATGTTTTGTTTTTTCTTTAATTTAGGAATTTCTTAGTAGCTATTAGTGAAAAATACCTGGGAGTTGTTTGGGATATTTAATTTAATGCTTTTATTTGAGAGGGAAGTAAGTTGATCCTTCAGCATCTATTGATTTGATTGAAGTTATAATAAAGAGCTTTGATATGTGGTGTTAATGTTTCTCTATTACTTTATGTTTTCCCAACTTTCAGTCCTAGTGTTTGTGATGTCACTTCACTGGTTTTGTAGGTGTCATCTTTATCTTACTGTGTCTTTCAGTCAACAGTGTTTCTTTACCTGTCATTACCAAGTGAAAGATGATAAAAGTAAAATACACTTTTCTGTTGTAGGCTTCCCACAGTATATCTGTATTTGTTTGAATTTCAAACCTCTAATTAATGTCCCAAAATTGTGTTGTTATTACATGCATGTTTCATGCTTTTTATAAAACAAAAATATAATTTAAAATAATTAAACTGGAAATGAAAAAGACTGGGATATTTTCATACACTGCATACAGAGATATGAGCCAAGATGAGAGGTTGCAATGGGTAAGTTTGAATTTGAAGCTTAGCTAGTTGAAGTGTGCTGTGAAGGAAAAGCTTGTGGAGAGCACATTTTGCATTATTGACATACTGAACAAACAGTTGGTGATCTAGCATAAAAAAAGGTGCTGTTTTATCTTTTGATTTCCCTTTATACTCCTCTACTCTTACTTATGGAAATAATATCAATAAGAGTAAATTCTAAAGATATTTAGTGCCTTTAACCTTCAAAAGTGAGGATTATATTATATTATCATATAAATCTTCTTGGTTATTTTTATCATAACTCCTTTTACTAAGTTTTCTCTAACACGGGTAAAGCTCCCAGCTATAAACCCTAAATATCCAAGCAGAATGCCAAATGTTTCTACAAACAAGGAATTTAGTGGGAAAAATAAGCTTTCCTTCCCACCTCTGTAAGTAGTATGCTTAGAAAATTCATTAAACTCCTAAGCCTGCAACTATTCATGCATGCAAGTAATATTACTCCTTGTGAAATTGCAGAGATTAGTGGATATATGCATGGAATTTGTGGATCCTTACTGCTAATAAACTATCTATTGTGTGTGATACTAAAATAGTTCTACAGACTACTAAAATAATAGCACCTTAACTCATAGAGGAAAGATAGTATAAATTTGCTTTAGGAAAACTAAGCATACAGTTGCATGTTTCAAAGTAGCACACTTTTATTATATTCTAAATTGCCTGTTTTTTTCCCAGTACCAGTGAGCAGATGCAAACAATCATGTACATTAGTTCTGTAAGCATAGATTACAGAGACACAAGTAGAACTACCATTTTCAGAAAACACACAAACTGTAGCCTATATAAGGTCAGGCCCAGCAAAAATACTATATGGAACACCTGGAAGATAGTAGTCTTTTAAGCAAAGTATTACATCACCTGTAATGTGGTCTAATCATACTGTCAGCTGTGTACACAACTGAATTGTTTCTGTGTACCTTGTCTTAAAAACTTATTACACAGTCATCAGTAATCCCAGTATGTTTTAGAAATATGTTAATGATGAAAAATAAGTGATTGAACTGTCTAATAAACCTAAGAGCAAATCTGTGACAAAATTTCACCTTTGTGCAGCACAGAATGAGTACTGTCAGCCTTTTTTACTTATACATTCTCTGTGTAATTTCCCTTTTTTCACTTTTTCTTCTCTAAGACCAGAACTGTGTAAGTATTATGCATGTAAAATTCCAATAAAATGGATGGCTCTTCTCATGTAAAATTACACATTACTGAATTAAGCATAGTTGTGCACTTTGGGTTTTTTTTGGTATTGTTTTTGTTTTTTCTTAGAAGATTACATGTAGAATATATTTTTAGTTATTTAGAAATAAAATATAAGGCTATTGTCCTTTCTGTGCAAAATAAAATTTTCCCACATAATCCCCATTTTTGTTTACTTATGCTATTGTTTTCCTTAATATATTTGGATTTACAGGCCTCCTCAGGGAAAAAGCGAAGCAGTAAACTTTAGCAAATTAATTAGCAATGGTTATGGAACTGGTTGGTTTCAGCTGTATACTGGATGGGGGAAAAAAAGATTCAAGAACCATCAGAAAATAGTGAGCATTCCAAAGGTAAAATTGTTGAAAGCTGTTTCTTTTAAAGTGGGTTGGGATCTCAAGGTAACAGCAGAGCATAACCTGAATAATTTGTGTGACTCTCTTTGAATATGGTGAGATGACTAAATTACTGTGCTTAGTTTACAATACCCTATGACCAGCTAAAGAAAAGAGTGCTTCTGTTTGTAGTCAGTGAAGGCAGAGGCTTTAGTGGATTTTTTCATCTTTACAGTTGCAGAAGCATGCTGTGTTCTGATCCAAGGGCTTCTGTGTGACGTTTTTGTGAACGGCTGCAGAAATACGGCCACCATCCTGCACAAATTTAAGCAGACCGTAAAATATTTGTTGCCTATTTGTTGTGAATAGTGTTTGAACCCTAATATTTTTCTGAAAACTTTTGTGACAAATATCACTGATATTCATGTTTAAGAAGAAATAGACCACTGTTCATAAAAGTTTATCAAAATAAGTATATGTGCATTGTTGAAGACAGTGGCATTGCAACATTTTAATTAGAAGAAAAGTTATCCAGTGTTTACCTATGATTTCAAACCTTACTTTGTCATGCACAGTAATAGCTATGAAAGACATCACTTGAAAACACTCAGATACAGAGGTTAAAGGGCAGAAAATTCCCCTTCTGTCAAAGACCTTTTGCTTAGGCTTTTTACGGTGGCTTGGCAAACATGGTGGGTATATCAGTTTTCTATAGCAACCTTTTAAAATGCTATTGAACATACACACTACATGCTCTAACCTTTTCCTCCAGGTGAGTATCAGAAGAAAACAGGCGAACAGAAAACTAGTAGTTGTGTTATTGTTCAGAAGAAAAACTGCTGTAAAACTAAAGTGAAGCCAGATCTTGGTCTGGACTTGAAAGAGGGTGCATAAACTGAGCAGCCACTCTTCAAAATCAGCTTAAGTATCCATATTGATCAGGCAGAGGATGCTGCCTTGGGAGGCACAATGACCTAACAGTTCAACCATGGAGCCTAAAAGTGCTGCTCTTTAGCATGAAAGAAAACCTTGAATAATATTCTTTTGTCTTCAAATTCTATTCAGCTTTCTTGTGCACTGACATTTTTGTTTTCCATTACTGTGAGTAAAATGAAAGGATTTACGATTTTTGAAACCTCAAATTCATTCATTTGGTGATAGCTGATTTCTTTAATGTGAAGTGTGCCTCTAATGGGACATTCGGATTATATGGAAAGCTGAAGATTTTTCAGAGTAATTATTATACTGGTTTGATTATACCACTTACCCATCATTTTGTTCTCTGTGTGTATATTGTAAAGGCTGCTGAAAAGTCAGTATGCTGCATAGTTTGATCTATAAATACATTTTTTGCATGCTTTTCTTTCCCAAATTCTTAGATAACATGACACCTGCTTTGCTTGTATTGTCCTCCTTTGTCAATCATAGCTATTCTGATTGAGACTGATTCTGTATCTGAATGTAAAAGGAGATTTTTTTTTTTTTTTTAATGCTCTTAACAGTATAGTTTTATCCAGACATGTACCTTAATTCAGTTTTGACGTTGTTCTTTTCATTCTTTCCGGTATGCACTGAAGGTAGTGCTTGTATTTTCTTTCCCCTTGGGTACTTTTGTCTGCTCATCCAATGCAATTTACAGAGTAAGCACATTGCAGCTCCCTTTTGAGAGTGAGCATTCTCTGTTCCCTCTTGTGTAGGGTAAATCCAAGACACATCAGACAGGAGATCTAACCCATCCCATATGTAAATCTGTAACCCAACACAAATGGATTATAGATTGGCATCATACTGTGAATTTTGTAGGTAGCTTGTCTATCTTGTTAGTTAAAAGTACTGGAATTTGTATACATTTTGACGTGAGAGAGAAACTGAAAATTTTAGCTGACCTTTTTATTCTTCTGGTGGAAGTTAGTCTAAGAACTTTAATATTTTTTTATTGCAGATTCAGAGCCATCATAGTCTGAATCAGCACCTGCAAGCAACAAGTCAAAGCCACTGTTTCAGAGTTGTAATTATTAACTTCAAAGACTATTGGGGAAAGTAAAGCCTTATATGGCTTATATAGTCCACTATTTGCATGTTTGTTAGATTACTTTTTATAGTGGAACTTATCCCTGATTGAGAAGTTCATGTAGTTTGTCATACAGACTTCACTGTTCTTGATTACAGCAAATTTTAAAGTATAGGCAACAGCTGTCAGACCCTAAACTTTTTCTTAAAATCATAATCAAAACAAAGCAAAACTGAAGTTCTCTCCTACACCAGACTAGTGCTTCTTTGCTGTTATCAAATAGGGTTACCATATTGCTGCTGATTTGTCTAGACACAGGCATGATATCAATGTGTCCAAACCTGCCAAGTTTCTTTATTCAACTACAGTTATACTCATGAGCTATGCTATAAAGAAAGGTGAAGGGGAACTGTATGGTATGGGATGAAATGTAAATAAAATTGAACTGGTATGGATATTGCAGTGGAAAAAGTCAAACCTTCACTGGAAAGATGGCTTCTTAGTCCCAAAAGCAGATTTACTTACACCAGATATTCAGCTTTCTAGGATGATTCTATTGCTGTGCCTGCTGCATAAGAACTAGTTGATCAGTCATAGTGTTCAGCCGCATAATTAAATCAAGACTTGGTGGCATTTCCTTTTATAGTGGTGTTATCTAGAAGATGAATCATTAGGTAACAGTGGTGTGGACTAAGCTATATATGATGTCTGCACTTTCAGCTTTTAAAGAAGTCTTTTATTTATCCTTATCGCAGTTTTGACTGCGACAAAAATATGCTAGATGTCCATGCTTATTTACATCAGCAAAACAGTTTGTACTTTGAAACAGTAATGTATAAAAAATATTTAAATATTTTGAAAACTTTCGATACACTAATATTTTAACACTTCCCCTTTTATTGAAAAGTGAATATGTAACTTTTTAATAAGTGGTCATTTTTAGTTTCCTTTTCAGAGTGAGCTCAGTATATTTACACATTTGAATCCAAGAGATGAAGATTTTAAAATGTATTACTGAATATACATTTCTTTGAACCGAATCTTTAGAGGATTTGGCTTAACAATACTTTTCTTTAGAACTTTGGTATGAAAATTGATTGGAAATAGGTAAACCTATTGCTAATCTGAACTCTCAGAATTTTCAGTGAACATATGTGTAAGTTTTGCTGTTGATGTTGTTAGAACCAGCATCTGAGTCCATCTTTGTTGTTCAGTCTAACCAACAATTCAACTGTCTTAAGTTGTATTAACAAAAATAAAAGGAAAAAAAAATATAAAAAATACCTAAGTGTACAGTTATTGGTTATTTACAAAAATTTTCCAAATATAAAAAGCTTACATCAAGCTGTATCTGGGAGGGGGGAAAAAAATGACTACTTATATCTGTTTTCACTTATGATTTGTTTTATGTTCAGATGCATTGAAACCATTAATTTTGCTGTGAAAGCAGAGGTTTTGGTGATACCTCCTTTGCTAGGCTAGAGTACCAGGGGATGCTAGAGCTGGAGCTCATAATATTAAAACCTGAGTAGTAGAAAAACTGTCACCTATCATTTATAGAGAAGCACTAAAGAATAAGCTTGTGTAAAGAAATTGTGTATCTGTAACAGGCAAATGGTTGATACTGTTAGGATTTTAACAATAAAATCTTACACTTAATGCAGCAATCACCAGTAGCGGCATGATGTTCTCCAAAAAAGTAACTACCATTTTATGAATTTTTTAGAATTATTAAGTCATATGAGCAAGCCTTATAGCTATCTTTATTTGATAGTCTTTGGATAAAGTTATAATTTTTATTTTTAGTGTCTGTAAAAAAAGTTTAGTAGTGTTTGTTGTGCCCACCAGTGGTAAGCTGCAACAGTAAAATAAGTTCTGTATATGACAGCTTTTGTATTGTATTACAGTATTGTAGCATACTTTAAGGGTATAACTCAGCAGTAGCACTACTTTCCAGTCTTGCTTTGATCTTCTGAATCCTGTTATCATAGGAGAAACTTATTTTGCAAATGCTATTTGGAATTACGTGTTTTACTGGAAAAAACATAAAAGAAAGAGGAAGTATGAGATAATGATGAAACTCTTTGGAGTTAAGTTGCTTAAAGGTAAGGCAGCCAGGCATTTTTTTAATGCTCATCAGTTGAGTAAGAAGGTTTTTTGTTCTTAAGCATATATTGATTCCATTTCAATCTCTTTTTTTTTTCATAGAAGGTTTTCTGAAAGGTACAAATTTACTGAAAAAATTGAAGACAGTAATGTTATGACCAGAAAAACCCAACCCCCTACCCAACTAGCATGGGTATTTAAAAGTACTTACAAGCATATAGATCACCTGTTCATATAGACTTGAAGGTGCTTGCTGTGTCAAAGCCTTCAAAATCTATTCCATAAAATAAGAATTCCTGTGTGGCTGCAATACTGCTGACCTGTAGACAAGAATTCTAATAATTCTTTTCTCTATTATGGTCTTCTTTTTAAAATCTGTACAAGGCTTCCTAAAGTAACTTTGTTACTTTGAGTCATTTGATGTCTAAGTCCTCTTCACTTTTCAACACTTTTTCTCAGTATTGGAGCTCTTTTCCAAAACTGTCATATTTTTAGGCAATTGTTAGAGGCAGAGAGAGAACGACAACTGAGATCCTAACTTGTTCACTCAGCACTGTTACTTTGCTTGTGTTCATAGAAGTGTTTATAATGCTGGTTTTCAGATAGTTTAACAGTGTACACCATATCATGTTGTAAAAATTGTTTCTTTTTACCTTAATATCCACATGACAGTCCTCAAATTCGTAAAAGTTTGCCAGTGTGCTATTAATGTATACTCAGCTTTCCTTTGTCAAGCCAAGGAGATGTTCGATCTGCACTGTCAGTCAACTGAATCTTCATGGAACACAGTTTGAATACTGTGAGTTAGAATATTAACAGCCTAAGATTTCTCTTTATAAGAGCAGGTGAGAACCCTGGAATATGTGTTTGTGCATTCAGAATAATGGAGAGCTGCAGTAGAAGCATAACTTGCCAGTTCTCCAAATGACATGAAATCAAAGTAGTGTTAACAAATCAAAAAGCTTCCACTGAATGCAAGGATGAAAATACGTTGCTGGAGTTCACCTTACTCCAGTAATCAGAGTCAATTCAGTCATGCAACCGGCAGTTTTCAAAGTCATCAGCAGTTCCATATAAAAGCAGTGGAAGCTTCTGGATCTGGAAGGGTTTTCAATGTTTGCTTTTAAGAGAGATGCCAAAGTCAAAAGCTGGGTGCTTACTTACAAAATCTAGCCTTATTGTTTTAAATGCTGAAACGTTTATTTAGTTGTATTGTGCTCCATCTCTGACCTGAATGCCTTTAAGTAGTAAGTGAGATAATTTCTTTTTTTTGAATACTGATTGTTTTGCAAGCCCAAAGATAAAACAAAAGTGCAGTTACGTTTTATGAATGATATTAAAGTATACTGAATATGTGAATATTTTAAAAGAGAATTCCAGATACAGATTTTAAAATAACTTAGCAGTTTAGGTGCCAAAGCGTGATTTTTATTTTACATGCAACCCTGTAACTGCAGCAAACTCTAATGGCTGTTTTCATTTTAATGTGACTGAATATATACTGCGTTCTTACCACTTATGTCTTTTTAGACTAGACTAAAATATAAACATGTTTTCAGAGATCAAGGGTATATATACATTAACTTTATGCAGCAATGCAAACAAACATTGAATTGGCACATCCATTTCTTAAGTATCTAAAATTTCATTGACTTTAGCATATCTATTTCTTGAATACTTATATCTGCGCTGAATATGCAGACTTAGTTGTAAAAGATGTAAGATGAAGTGCGATTTTTTTCCATAAACAAATAGCCTAATATTCTGCTTTTGCAGTTTTCTGCAGATTATTTTTCAGAATGTAGTTTCATACTGTGCTATAGCCTGGAAAAAAGCTAGAAATATAGAAGTTCAGTCTTAGCACATTTTGTCCTCCTGTTAATAGTTTTAATGATACTAAACATCCAGAATGATTGAAGAATCAAAATGCAGTAGTTAAGTGTCTGAACAGCTGCACTGAATTATTTGACCAATTGACTATAAAAATGGTATATGGTGAGCAGGAAGGAGTATAATTTTCATTATACTCCTTCAGCCTTACTTTCCATACATGCAAGTTTTCATCTATGCAGTATAAAAATCTGAAAAGTGAGGCCAGTTGAAAGTTTTGTAATTATAGTTTTTTACCTAAGAGGTATCTTTCCTACTAAAATACAAAATGGAATAAAACCCCAAAGTTTACAAAACAGGAAGCTTAAAGCAGATTTAAATTTTAAAAGGTTTTCTAGAGATGACTGAGAGCCAAGGTTACTACCAATTATTAGATACATAGAGATGCATTACTTACTGAATGTTTCAGACCAGGTGATATAGTAACCTGATTATTCTTTATTTATAAAAGAAGTAGTTTACACTGATTATTCTCTTAATATATATCTGAATGACAAACCTCCTGAAAGGCAAAGCAAATTTTTCAGTGGACCATAAGATGTAGGTAATAATTCCTATTTAAAGGAAAAGTTTCTTCCACGGAATTAAAATAATCTTCTAAGGTGCTTATTATGGATTGTCCACTACCATAGCTTTGAAGAGTTGATGAAATATGCAAGGAACAGAAAAATGAAAGGTGCATTGCGAGGCTGTGCTTCTATTTTACCTATCAGAGATTTAAACAAGTTGAACAGGTGACATTTTAGTTTGTTGAGAAATTTCTCTTGTATCCTATTTATGTCTAGAAAGACATCTGTGTGCAGGATTCCTCTTATTTCCATACAAGGTGCTTTGAGGTGAGACAGGCTATTAAGAGATTTTACTCTAAACGTCCAATACATGATTTTGTAATAAATGCATCTTGGCAATGTCTTGTGCTCAAGGTGTTTACCCTGCTGATGTACAGAAGGTTATGTATCAAGAAGGTTTGAGTTGCTCTGTCTCACAGAAATTCCCTACTATGACAAACTACAGTGTGGTTCTGGTAGGAATAATTATTTAAAAAATTGTATGGCAGGATTCTGGGTTTAATGTTTTCAGTTTACTGTATGAACAATGTTAAATTTATACTTACAGAGCACTTTATGCTTTTTTTCCCTTTGTTTTTGCTTTAGTTTTCTTGCTAATTGATGAAAAAGGATAATCCTTCAGTCATTTTATATTTGTTTTCAGCTTGAACCAGTTCTGTCAGACTAAGTATATTTTATCTTGGAAGAACTAATGTTTAGCTTGCATCTCTCTTACATAAAAATTACAGACTGTAAGATAGACCTAGGGAAGTGTGTGTCAAGCTAAGTGTATTCTGCAGCCTCGCTTTCTAGGTTCCTTATAATTTCAACACTTTTAAGACTGTAGTGCTATCTCCACTGCAAATGTTACTTCTGTAGCTAAATGTGCTGGATCCTTCTTGCAAATGTTTTCATCTCTTCATCATCACCAGGATGTCACTGGTGGTTTGTGAGGGACGAGTACCCCTCTTTCAGAACTAAAAAGGGCGTGAGCTGAATTCACAGCTTGGTTTCCCTTATTTTTCTCAGGCTGATTGGCCTAGTCTAGCAAGATCAGCTGTATCATAACACAGGAGATGTCACAGCTACAGTTGTGCTGCACTTACCTGTCTAGCTTTAGGAACTGAGGATGTATTTTATATTTTCTTGCTTTGCAAAACTTTGAGCTTAGCTAGGAGCTATTTCATAGCAAGTTGTGGAGAATCTGTTCTTTTTATTTAAGGCAGAGGAGACTTGTGAGAACTTTCTGAATCAACAAACAGTTGCAGGCTAGCTGTTTTAGTGATGCAGCATGTTAAAACCTGTTGATTGGTGCTCAAGCTTTTAATCCTAAAAGTCATCCGACTTACGATGTCACACTCTTGAGGTTTCTGCGTATGTTTAGGATGCCAGACATAAATCAGGTTTTTGTTATAATGAAGATTACCCCTCAGTTGTGTTGATTTGATGGATGTTGAGTAAATCTTTTATTTTAAATACTACCTCATTATTACTGACGGGTGAAATGGTGGGTAAACTACTGGTCAGGTAACTCAGGTGCTGTTTCCAGTGAAATTTTTCAGACTTATACGGTGGTCTTTGTACTAAGACTTGTGTTCCATCCAAAATGCAGATGTGTATTTTACAGGCTTTGTAGCTGTTAGTTGGACAACACACTGAATTTAATACCAGCAATGATAAACACTGGTGCCTGCTTTGCTGAGTTAGGTACAGCTGAGTTAGCACTTCTCGAGTAAAGAAGAGAAAAATGCTGCAGTCCTGGGGCCTGACTGGATCCACCTGCCCCAGTGGGGAAAACACATCTTTGGACATAAGCTGGTGAGACTGACTGAGAGGGCTTTAAACTAGAAACAGTGGTAAGGGGATAACAACAGGATTTCTGAAGGTAAGGCAAGGGTTGACATGTCATCACCTGAGGGTGGCAATGCTAGTAGGAACATTTATGCTGCTCCTGGGAGCATGGAGGGCGCAGGAGCATAACTGAAATGCTTTTACGCCAGTGTACGCAGTATGAGAAACAAACAGGATGAACTGGAAGCATTGGTCAGCTCCTAGAGCTACGATATTGATATTAGTGAGACTTGGTGGAATGAGTTTCATGACTGGAGGCTGTTCAGGAGGGATAGGCAGGGCAGGTGAGGTGGAGGTGTCGCACTGTATGTAAAGGAGAGGTTTGATACAGTTAGTGATGTGGTTGAGAGCTTCTGGGTGAGGATTAAGGAGATGTTGTAGGGGTTGTCTACTACTGATTGCCCAGCCAGGATGTAAGCACTGATGAGTTATTCTATAAGCAATTAGGAGAAACTTCTGGATTGGTAGCCCTGGTCATTATGGGAGATTTCAACTTCCCAGACATTAACTGGGAATATAACACTGCTGTGACAAGAAGATCTTGGAAATTCTTGGTTGTGGAGGAAAACTTCTTGTCATAAGTACTCGGTGATCTGACTAGGAAAGATGCTCTCCTAGATTTGCTATTTGTGAATAGAGAAGGACTTGTGGGAGATGGGATGGTAGGTAGCTGTCTTGGCCACAGTCATCATGAAATGGTTGAGTTTAAAATTTTCAGTGTAATGAGAAGAAAGGACAGCAGAGTTGCTACCGGACTTCAAGAGAGCAAACTTTGAGTTACTCAGGAAGTTATTTAGCAGAGTAACCTGGAAATCCACTTTTGAGCGCTTAGGAGTCCATGAGTGCTGGTTGGTTCTTAAGAAGCACCTTTGAGAAGCACAGGAGCCAGCAATTCCACCATGTTGTAAGTCAAGCAAGCTGGGCAGAAGACCACCTTGGCTGAACAGAGAACACCTTGTGGAGCTCAAGAGGAAAAAGGAATTGTATGATCTCTGGAAGAAGCAAGGTCAGACTTCACAGAAAGATTACAGAGTTGTGGCTTGTATATGCAGACACAAAAGACCAAAGCTCAATTCGATTTGAAACTGGCCAGTGTTGTGTCAAACAACAGAAGGGCTTTTTAAAGTATGTTAATATCAAGGGGGTGTCTGAAGAAAACATTGGACTGATACTTATTGAAGATGGTCATCTGACTAATAGGGATGAAGAAGTGGAGGCATTCGATCCATTTTTTGCCTCAGTCTATAACAACACCGATAGACCTTGGGCCACCCAGTCCCCTGAGTCAGAGGTTCACGACGGTGGGAACAGTGATTTTCCATTTGTGGACACTGAAATTTTAAGGGACCAGCTGTAACAGCTGAATGTTCACAAGTCCATAGGGCCTGATGGGATTCATCACAGAGTACTGAAGGAGCCAGCAGATGTTATGGCAGGACCCCTCTCGATTGTCTACCAAAGGTTTTGGAAGTCTGGGGAGGTCCCTGCTGACTGGAAGCTGGCCATTGTTATTCCAGTCTACAAAAAGGGTGTGGGGGAAGACCCAGGAAACTACACACCTTTTAGTCTAACCTCAGTTCCTAGAAAAATTACGGTGATTGTACTGAGTACTGTTGAAAGGCATTTAAAGACTAATGCAGTCATCAGGCATAGTCAGCATGGGTTTGCAAAGGGAAGATCCCGTTTAATTTGATATTTTTCTATAAGGTCACCTGCCTAGTGGATGAAGGGAATGTAGTTCTTCTGGATTTTACTAAGGCTTTGGATGCTGTCCCTCACAGCACCCTTCTGGACCAGTGACCCAACTACGGGATGGATGGGTTCACAGTGTGCTGGGTGAAGAACTGGCTGAAGGGCAGAGCTCAGAGGGTTGCAGTGAATGGGGCTACATCCGGCTGGCAACTGGTCCCCAGTGGTGTTCCTCAAGGTTCAATTCTAAAGCCAGTTTTGTTCAATATATTTATCAATGATCTGGATGCAGGAGTTGAATGCACCATTAGCAAGTCTGCTGATGATACCAAACTGGGAGGGGCTGTTGACTCTTTTGAGGGACAAGAGGCCTTGCAGAGGGATCTAGATTGAAGAATTGGGTAATGGTAAGTGGCATGAAATTTAACAAGTCTAAATTCTGAATCCTGCACCTTGGGTGGAGTAAAGGTGGGCAGAAGTACAAATTGGGAGAGGAGTGGCTGGAGACCAGCCCTGCAGAAAGGGGCCTGGGGGTGCTGGTGACCGCAGGCTCAGTATGAGCCAGCAGTGTGTGCCCTGGCAGCTGAGGGGGCAAACCACACCCTGGGGTGCATCCAGCAGAGCACCACAGCCGGTCAGAAGAGGTGATTATCCCACTGTATTCAGCGTTGGTGCAGCCTCACCTTGGGTACTGTGTGCGGTTCTGGGCCCCACAATTTAAGAAGGGTGTGAAGGTCCTTGAATGTGTCCAGAGAAGGGCAAAATCTGGTGACAGGGCTGAAAGGAATGTCCTATGGGGAGTGACTGAGGACTTTGGGCTCATCCAGTCTGGAGAAAAGGAGGCTGAGGGGCAACCTCATTGCTCTCTACAGCTTCCTGAGGAGGGGAAGCAGAGAGGGAGGTGCTGAGCTCTTCTCCCTGGGATCCAGTGACAGGATGTGTGGGAATGGCTCAAAGCTGCCCCAGGGGAGGCTTAGACTGGACATTAGGAAGCATTTTTTTACTGAGAGGGTGTTCAAACACTGGAACAGTCTTCCTAGAGAGGTGGTTGGTGCCCCAATCCTGTCAGTGTTTGAGAGGCATTTGGACAATGACCTTAACAACATGCTTTAACTTGGTCAGCCCTGAATTGGTCAGTAGGACGAGATGACCGTTGTAGGTCCCTTCCAACCAAACCTATCCTGTCCTATCCTGTTCTATCCTATCCATCTGTGCTCTTTTCTTACTTTTTTTTTTTTTTTTTTTTTTGTTCCATACCAGAGTGCTACTAAAAGAAGTGCACTTCAAGCCAGTCTGTGCGAAGATACATTTACAAAGACAGATACAGATACACCAACGTCCATACAGCCTAACCGGACTCTGCGATCCTTAGGATGCCGACATGTGCTTGTATGTTTTTATTTTATATATATATATATATATATATATATATATATATATATATTATAAGATCATCCTGGAAACGGGTAGCCCCGGGGTAGCTCTCCTGCAGGGCCGTAGCGGGACACCCCGCGTATGCAGCACCCGAGGCGCGTTGCTCCCGCTCCCGTCCCTCACCGGTGCCGCGCCCGCCGCACAGCCGGTGTCTGTGCAGTCGCCCCGCCGCCCCCCCCCCCCCCCCCCCAGCCCAGCCTCGCCGAGGCCCCGGCGGCGGCTGCGCTGCGTCCCGGGGCGGCCGCGCCGCCGGCGCGCAGGGGGTTAAGCGCGCCCGGTGCTGCGGCCCCGGCCCGGGGCGGGGCGGTGCCGCCGCTGCCGGGAGGCGGCTGGGCCGGCGCGGCTGGAGCCCGGCGGGGAGCGGCGAGAGGCCCTGCTCGCTTCCCAGCGGCGGTTCCCGCTGCCCCAGGTGAGCGCCCAGCCCCGCCAGCCGCCCCACGGGGGGCACGGCGGCACAAGGCGGGGGCACCCCTGCGGCCCCCCGTGCCCCCTCGGGCGAAGGCGGGGTGTCCCCGGCGCCTCCCGGCTGCCGCACCTCGCCGGCCGCCGGCCGGGCGGCGAGACCCCCGCGGGGGAGGAGGGTGGCGGAGGCGGCGACGGGGGGGATCGGGGGGGCCGGGGGAGCGGCCACCGGCGGCTGCGGGGGGTTTCGGTGGAGCCCCCGTCTCCGAGGCGAGATGGGCGGGAGCTCCGCGGGCTCCTCCGGCGGCCGAGCCGAGGCAGGGATGTGCGCCCTGAGCGGGCTGTCACGGTTTGTGCGGCCTCAAGAGGGAAGCCACAGTATAAAGATCAATTTTACAATGATTTAAGTTTTTCTAACGATGGATCGACACCGAGCTGGAGCTTTTCCGTAAAGGTGCCATTAACTGGGCTTTTCCTTTCAAAAAACGAAGCGAGGTGGAGGAGAAATTTAAGAGATAGTAACTCTAATGGATTCTGCGTGGTTTGAAACCATCAGTCAGAGCGTTTTCACACAGGATAAAGCGAGCCGTGCCCTTTCTTGAGCCGAGCCCTGCTGGGAGCACATTAGTCTCGAACATGAGTTTTAACTTTGGCGGAGGAAGAAACTTTTGACATGGCGATAAAAATTTCCATTTGTTTAGAGAGTGTGAGAATTTTGTGTCTGTACATGAACTGGGTGCCTGTCAGCCACTACCTGATTGCCAGAAGGGTTTGCCATGGGAAAACTGCTTTCTGCTTGCTCTTTTCTTATATTTCTGCCAAGGCATCTCCGGTTGGGTGCTGGTGGAGAGGGTATTCCGGACCTTTGAACTGTCAGAACTTTGTGCTTAGTTTTTTGAACTAAGAACATCGTGACTTAGGGTATCACAGAGCCGAGAACACTGTTAAAAATCACATGGTTGCTTAATACTGTGAACAGCAGCTGAATGAATATCGGTTTACTTGCAGCCATTTGTCATCTGGGTACATAACATTCACTTTGCTGTTTCTTCTTCTTATCTTCCAACTCCTTGTCATTAGGACTCAGGGCGCTGTAGTTTTCTTGGAACAAGTGAGGCATTTTTCCCGTAATGTACGTGATATAATAGCAATACCCTGTAGTAACTGGCTTTAGTCACACGACCCTAAGGATGCGTAACTGATTCTAGATGCCGCTTTTATACTTTACCTCCTTGATCATAGATTCTAGTATACATTTAGTCTATCTATCACATGTGAGTTTAGGTCTATTTAATAAAGGTTAATATTTTAAATGCAGAAAACTAATTGCCCTTACAAATTTAAATACACTGCCATTATTTGGAGGCTTTTAACAGCAGACTTCAGGTTTATTTCATATGGTTCTTAAGTTCTTTCAAAAATCGCATATTCTATAATTCTCTTGCAAGATTGACTTCTATTTCCTTGTATTGTAATCCTGGGGTTTTTAAGGATTACAATCCTGTCTGTTATAATCGATGTGCTGTCAGGCTCTTTGTAAGGGAGGGTAGAGCAAAAACTTGTGATTCAGTACTTCTTGTAAGAGCATTGCAAGAAAGTACCAGCTTTGGCACATAGACTTAGTCACTTCTGAAAATAATAACAAATGAATCAGTTGTATCAGCACCAAAGTCTTAGTAATATTATTTGCCTATTCAAATGAAAAGGAGAATTTTAGAAACAAAAATATTTTTTTGTGTAGGTTAGGGTAATGGACTAGGAAAAAAGTTATTCAAGATGGACAATAAATTAGAATGCTGTGACTTTTTGGAGTCATGTTTTGTTTAGTCTTCCTCACCCTTAGGCTGGGGCGGCTAGAAATGCTCTTAAGATCAGTAGGAGGAGTTTAGTGAATAGGAAATTATGAGTAAGATGCTTCCTGGACTCGGGTTTCAGGCATACGACAGAGATGAGTTTTGGAGGCCTTCTGGAGCCAGAGGTGAAAGGGGGCTAAAGCTAGTTCAGTGGTCACTGTTGCTGTGGGATATAGAAGAAAGAGGATTAGTTAGTTAGCTGTGAAACTTACCTCTCTCTGGCCTGTGAGCTGGGTGTTGCTTATACCACAGAACAGAAGTAGTGGTGAGATGGGGGTTACATTAGCAAGGGATTAGTGTAGGCTTCAGTGGTTTGAAAGTGGTGATGCTTGGCTATCCAGAAAATTGGAGATGCTCATTTTGCTACAGTTATAAAAGCTGTAGTGTTGCTGGATTATTTTGGGGGTTTAATATTTATGATAGTATCATCAATATAGAAGGTTTCTCTCACTGTTAATGATTCTGGCTTTACAGATGGGACTATTCTGGTACACTTACATCCAATTTTTTTAATATAATTCTAGGTATAAGCATACATGGCTCCTGGTGTCTCAAATGAGAAGAAAACTGATGATGAACAGTCTTCAAAGTAAGAGTCAGAAATGAGTTGTCTTGTCCAAGTTTACACTTACCTTCCTCCCCAAACTCATTGCACTCATTTAGTATAAGATAAAGTTTATCATACAAATATTGATTATAACATCATGTAGCTGAAGCTGTTTTGACAAATGGAATCTTTATTGGCTTTAACCACACTACACAGAGGGCTTTGCTGGCCAGCCATTTTCGTTTATCACAACAGTGATTTTTTTCCAAGCATATGTGATGTTTTTGATTTTTGTATTTTTTTTTTTTTCATCTAGCGAGTTCTTGAAATATTGACTTTGGTTGCTGCATATGGCCAGACCTACCTGCTTCAAGAGTTTAAACAAGTTCTCTAATCTTTAATTCAAGCTTATTTTAGTAAAATTATGCATGCGTGTTTGGTCCTCAGGTATTCATGTTTTGTTTAAACCCCCAGAAGTTCTAGGTGCTTTACAACAGTGAGGGGAATAAATTATACGCTCCTTAGAGTTACAGGCCAAATATTTTTTATCAGGCAAACTTTGCCTCTACTGTAAATCCATGGCATTGGTCCTGTGTACACATAGTAATATGCCTACTTTTATTGCCCATTTTACCCCAGGGTCCAAGTCTGCGATTAGATCTGGATGGGCAGATAACCAGTACAAGTTGGTAACAGCCCCTGGCTGTAGTGAGGCAGTGGGTGGAAGAGTGTTGTTGGTAGGGTGCGAGATGTAAAAGGTGAAATATAGACACTGCTGATGAAGGAAGCTGTATTTAGGCCAGGTATGAGGACAGTGGTGTTGGCACATACCACATGAATTCCGCTGTACTTTTAATAGAGGCCTCGCCTATTCCCAATTTGTTTCCTGAAGAGAAGCTTTTATTGCTGGTGTTCTCATAAAGAAGGAAATATTTTTTGCTTGCATGAGAACAAATTGTAAAGTAATTTCAAATCATATCCTATTTGTGTACAAAAGCCATTCCAGTAAACATCAGTGCAGGCAGCTATTTGATCTGCATTAGTGAGTGACCCATTCAATACGGGTAGAGTCCCACAAAAGTGAACAGGAATAATTCAGAGGAGGCAGTCTGGAAATTCTGCTCACGTGAGCTGGCAAACTCCTGGACTGCTGTCTGTGCCTTTCTGAAGAGCCATAAACCTGCTCTTTATTTCTCCCAGAGTCAAACCAGTCTCTCTGAGGGAAGAAGAAAGGCAGCCAAAGCCTTTGGTTCTACCTCAGGCAGGATTTGTATGAAGAGAGGCAGATGGGGCATGTGGGAGATGGAAAGGAATTTCTACTGAAGGGGTGAACGAACCACCCACTTTGCTGGGCTGACAGATAGGGTGGATTGGGATGATACCTCTTACTTATGGCTCTGCAGCTGCTGCTGGATAGTTAGTGACCTTAGAGAGAGCATTTCAAAACCAGAAACAATCGATATACTCAGAATATTGGGGTTGTAACTATTTTTTTTTGCTTTCTGAGGAACAGTTCAGTGACCTCAGTATGGGCATCTAGGACACTTTAGGTTTCTTAAGGTAACCAATAAATCCTGCACAGGATTGACAGATAAGACATAGGACCTACAGAAAAGCACTGCCCTTCTGGAGAGGCATTATGACAGACAAGATAACCTAAAACGTCTAAAGTAACACTAAACACCTGTGTTTAGGCTTCAAAGTGCTTCCTGCAAAGTCTTAACAATTTTTTCCATAAACTCCAGGCAAACTCTTTTGTGTGTCTCCTCTGACAAAGCAGTTTGAATTTGCTGAGCCATGCTGTCACTGCAGTGAGCCATCATTAAGCTATTAAGTTATCTTCTTGTGTCTGGAAGATACTTATTGCTTGATTTCATCTCTTGGAAACGACTTTGAAGTATTGGCCAGTATTTTGCTCAAGCTTGTGATTATTGACTCGTCTTTCCTACCTGTTTCAACTGGACTTAAAACATCAAGTACAGAAGGCGGACATTTTATGAATTATTCAGCTTGCTTAATTAGTCCACTACCAAATGTTCCATGAAGGGGATCTCACATGCTAAATAGTTCAGTTTTCCCTCCTTACCTTGTAGTTTCCTGGTTCTTCAGAAAGTGGTCTGTTGGGGGTTTTTTTTAAGCTGTATCACTTCCTTACAGGAAGCAGTTTAAGAGGAGGTGAATTCTTTTTACCTCTTTCTGTTTTTCTTGCATTTTTTTTCTCTACCATGTTTTTTTATTTGCTTCAGATTTCTGTTTGCTTCTTTCCTACTTCAGATCCTCTGTACTGTTTTTACCAGTTTCATGCCATAGAGTTTTTCCCCTTCTGGCTGTATGACACAGAATTAGAGTGAGCCAAACTGCCAGAAATTGCCTTTGGGCTTGTCTATAAAGCCCAAATCTTCCCACTCCTCTCGAGTAGTAAGGAGGGTCAGTCAAAACACAGAGGCCAGTTTTGCTTTTCAACTTTGCTGTAGATTATCTATGTAGTACAGTGTTCTACTGAATATTCCCTGGTCCTGCTCCCATTGTTCTGCTCACTATAATGACCCACCCTGGTTCACAGCTTTAATTGTGTAAGATAAAGATTGCACTGTTGCAAATGCATCTTACCATCTGGGCTTTTCTTCAGCAATTTAATTGTGTGCAGTGAACGGAGTGTTAAATGTAATATGTGATTTATTATGAGATGTAAGATGATCATGAGATTCAGGATTTCCTTAATGTAATGTGTGAAGAACTAAAATAAAGTAGTGCAGCCATGCTTAGGTGTGGCATTTCCCAACATTTACTGCTTGACTTTGCAAAATTTGCATCTGTTCGATGTAGGCTTTTGTATATACTCCATACATCTCTCCTATGAGGACAGACTGAGAGAGTTGGGGTTGTTCAGCCTAGAGAAGAGAAGGCTCTGGGGAGACCTTATTTTAGCATTTCAATACTTAAAGGGGGCTTATAAGAAAGATGGGGACAGCCTTTTTGGTAGGGCTTGTTGCGATAGAATGAGGGGTAAACTAAAAGAGGGTAGATTCAGACTACATACAAGCAGGAAATTTTTTACAATGAGGATGGAGAAACACTGGAACAGGCTGCCCAGAGAGGTGGTAGGTGCCCCATCCCTGGAAACATTGTAGGTCAGGTTGTACAGGTCTCTGAGCAACCTGATCTAGTTGAAGATGTCCCTGCTCATGACAGAAGGGGATGGACTAGATGATCTTTAAAGGCCCCTTTCAACCCAAACTGTTCTATGATTCTGTATGTTTCACAATTCTGCTATCCTGGCAGAGAGAATTTTATCCATCTCTGCAACCCTCACCTGGAGAAAATGAAAGAAGACATCCTGTACCATTTTGCTCTTGGGACCGGTACCCATGATTTCCCAGCATTGTTTGGAGATGTAAAGGTAAGAAGCTTCATTTCATTCAGCAAGCCTCAGCTTTTCTGCAGAAGGCTGAAGTGTCTTCAAAATAAGACTAAATGTGTCAGCATGCCACCAGTTGAGGAATGAATGGAAAAGGAGATAAAATTTTCTGGGTTCTTGTCACTTTCAATAGCAAGCAAAATTGAGGATAATTGTTTCTGACTTTCTCTTCTCATCCAGTGGAAAGACAAATGCTGCAGTCTTCAGCATTCAGGTAGAACTCCCTTTTGGGGAGCCTTCAAGTCAATATCTGTCTTTTACTAGTTTAAACAGGATGAAGGCACTTGAGTGCTATATAGAATTTTTGCATAGTTTTTCTTTATGGCCTTTTAGAATGATTATGAATCACTAAGGGAATAGCTTTGTGTTAATGGAAGGTGTTTGCATCCTTATGTTGATCTTTGCGTGTTCTTTGATATACTGAATCATGCAATTGATTTTTTTGTTGAATGCTGTCCACACCAGTTTGTATGTGTTGGAGGAAGTCCTTCACGGATGAAAGCTTTTATCACCTACATAGCTGAAGAACTGGGGCTTGGGAGCCCTGGTTGTGACTATCCTAACATCTGTGCGGGAACCGACCGTTACGCAATGTACAAAGTGGGACCTGTGTTGTCAGTCAGTGTAAGTACCTCACTTAATCAGATGCGGGACAGTTCAATGATGCCGTCCAAAGTAGAAAATATGAGTGCACATTTCTTTTAAACTCTTACTAGAATCAGGATTTTAAGATTATATCAGCCATGCTCAAAATAGTGCAGTCCGCTAATTAAGAATTCCTTTTTAGCCCTTTCTTGTAAAAGGGCAAATCTCTGACACTTTCGTTTCTTGCTTACCTCCTTTTTCCTCACTGTAGCACTGAGGTGTTGCAAGATTGGCCTTACAAGTTTTTGAGCACTTACTGTGCCTCAACCCTGTTCTATATCCTGAACAATGGGGAAAAAAGGTGGCTCAGTGCATGTGGGGTATTGGTAAAAATGCCTGTAATGCATCCATAGCTAAGTAGCTACAGTGGCATTTTCAAATGTGCTAACATAGCTTAAGAGTAGCATTCCATGGGGCTTGTGCTGCCAAGTCATGCATTTTAAAACCTCATACCTTTAATTTGTAGATGCAATTGCATACTTTAATTGCATAATTGTAATATGCTGCACCCTTTCTTTTGGGTTGTAATTATCACATTATCATGCAAGTTGAGGTGGACTTATATTTGATGAACTTTGTGACTAAACCACAGTGCCTGTGTTTTGAAGAGTTTTAGCTTAACTACTCACTAGCATTTCAGGTTGGTAAAAAAGCAGTGGGGTTTTTCTGTGTTTAAGAAAAGTTCTGTGATGAAGTGCATTTGTCAACTGTTAGTAAAGGACACTGCTTATGCTTCTAAGAATGTAAATATTTTTTAATTAGTGATTTTTAGAAATACTGTACTTCATCCATAGTCCACCCAAGACAGTGGGAGTCTTTCTGTTTATCTGCAGTGTCCTTTCAGTCAGCCCATAGATAAGAGTTTTTGAGGGAGTGAGTTAAATGACATTTGAAAAAAAAACATCAGGAAGGAGATATACGGAAGAAGGAGCTAGACTGTATATTTTGCGTTGCCTGTGTGAATGTCGAATATGAATTTCTGCTTTCATTTCAGCACGGTATGGGCATTCCTTCTATTTCAATCATGTTGCACGAGCTGATCAAACTGTTGTATCATGCCAAGTGTTCCAACATAACCATTATTCGCATTGGCACCTCTGGTGGAATAGGTATTTCCCCTCTTGATTTCTTTTTTTCTTCAAACCAAAGCATCTTTGTAGGAGACTAAAGCATCTCTCTGCAAGTAAATGATTGATGGTCAGAACACTTTTGCGCAGGAGGTGAATCATTTCCATAATATGGAAAGAAAAGGCGATATCTGCCTCTTTGGATAGAGAAAATGCACTTAGGAGATCTATCAACCTGACGAGAAGGCCATTCCTGTCCTGTATGAGATAAGAAAGAATAGGTAGTGAAAAAGTAAAAATTGAATTCTTTCAAAAGTTATTTGTAATGATAAACTGAAGCAGCTAGGCATGCACAAACAAAATTCTCTTGGTGAATTCAGGGGCAAAATCGTTGCCTTTAAAAGCAGCGGGATTTGGTCAAGATGTATGTTTTATGTGTGTGGAAACAAAGCATTAAACACATTGTGAAGATGTATCTTTTCTTTTTTTTTACCTGCAGGTCTGGAGCCAGGCTCAGTGGTTATAACTAGGCAGTCTGTAGATGCCACCTTCAAACCTCAGTTTGAACAGGTTATTCTGGGAAAGACTGTAATTCGTAGTACAAACCTAGATGAAGAGCTAGCTAAGGAACTGATGCAGTGCAGTAAAGAAATCGGTCAATTCAATACAGTCATTGGAAACACTATGTGCACTTTGGATTTCTATGAAGGTGAGGCTGGCAACAGACTAACAGAAGTGTATTGGTAAACTGCAACAGTTAAATTTTGAATAATATTTTAACATTAAGGTTCCAGTTCACTGAACAGAATGCATTCCCTACTTTGAGCATTTTTCATATACATAATAATCAAGCATTGTGCTTAGCAGTTGGCTATATTGAACTTTTAATTTTGTGGGTTTTTTTTTCCGTCCAGCTCTAATAGATCCTCTGAAATACATACAGTCTAATGTACACTTTTCATGAACTTGCCAGGTAAGTTTACCACAAAATTTTCATGATTTAGTGAATGAGACTCATTTGTGGCTGGTTTGGTTATTTGGTTTTGTTGTTTTTTTTTTTCACTGGTTAAGTATTTAAAGTAAGTATATTCTAAAAGAAGTGTTGGAACTTGTTTCCCGTGCGCATTTTGAGCAAAGCAGTGATCAGACAACTGAAAACAATACTTTGCTGAGTTGTGGCGATGCTGCTATGTAGGAGAGGCAAACCTCCAAAGCTTACTTTGGATAAACTTATAGACATTCAGGTGCTTTTCTGATCTCCCAAGTCTATTGACAAACATCTTTCAAATGTTGTGACAACAGAGTGTAGGTGGCACCTGATATTGCTTTCTGTAGTTGTTACTGGATAGGTGACAAGGGGAGCAATACTGAGGGGAACACATGGTCTTCATCATAGTGCTCAAGCTTGGTCAGAAGCAGACACTGTCAGTTTGTGTGACTCTTCAGACACCCATCACAGGTGCAACTGTACCTAAAAGGTGCACTAAAAAAAACAGTGTCACGAATGTTTGAAACTGGTACAGCAAAAACTGAGAACAGGCTCAAGGGCATTGATTTAGGAGGACATCTGAAAACAAAAAAAACCTGAGTAAAACACTGTAATTTAACTTTACCATGTGTAACCTGCTGCTGTTTTATCTGTAGGTGTTAGTCTTGATTAATTTGACTAAACTAATTTTTTCCAAAAATGGTAGTAGTATAACCTAGTTAGCTTAAGAGACACTTCATCTTTTACCTTAGAGAGTCTGTAAGTAATAAAATGTTCATCCTTTTAGGGTTACATCAGGAAGGCATTTTTGAGCCTGGCAATTTTTCTAGACAATGATTAAACATAGAAGAAATGTGGCGGTTCCATGCGGCTTAAAGTTCATTGCTGAATTTTGACACATGCCCCACATGCAGGAAACTACTACTTAAATTTTTCCATTTATGAATTTGAGAGTTTAAGCTGGAGAAGACCAATAAAATCACTGTGATTCACATTATTAAAAATAAAAGTAATATGTGGAAGCTCTGCAGTAGCTAAGAATCGCTTTGTCCTATTTGTCTTGCGCATGAAAATAAGGAGTAGTAGTAAAACTGGACACTGTAGAGGGGAAACTGCAGTATTTGGGTGTGTTAGAAACTGAGTTTGTTCTGTGATTTTTATCACTGAAAATTTCTTCAAAATTACTTTGTAGGACAGGGAAGGTTGGATGGTGCAATCTGCATATATAATGAAGAAGAGAAACTGCAATATTTGAAGGAAGCTTATGATTCTGGTGTCAGAAACATAGAGATGGAGTCTTCTGTATTTGCTGCAATGTGTAATCTCAGTGGTGTCAAAGGTAAACGAATTTAAAAATCACTTTATTCAAGCTGTAGGAAGTTTTCTGCATTGCAGGAGGTTTGTGGTAAAAACTGCAAATGAGGTGTTAACATACCATAAGTTTTTTTTAATATGCAGAAGATTATGGTTCTGTTGCTATGACTGTGTCATATGTATTCAAAATTTATGCAAACTTTGTCACATGGTTCTTATACAGTTTAGTTCTGTTGTTTGCCATTTCAGCCCGTGGCAAGCACATAAATCACTAATGTACTGAATTACCTTATAACATTAATTTGTTTTCTTCAGTTAGTTTTTGAAGTTTATAGGAAGCTAGTGGTTAATTTGAACAATCAGGTGATTCTCGCATATATCTAAAACTATAATCACTTTCTATACTTCCATATCAAATTGAAAATATAAGTACTCTGTGTAGATTTACATCTTTAATTCTTAAAGTGAAGGCTTTTAGTAGCATCATGAACAAACCCATTCCTAATCATAAAATGAGTTTTAAATTTTTTTACACAAGCCAACTAATTTTCAGTAAAGATTTGGGGGGGGGGGGGGGGAAGGCAATTGCAAATAATGTAATACAGTGTCTTTCTACTTACCATGTTACCTATAGTCTCTTACTTACCTTGGCAAGGAATTTGCTGGTTTAAAACACAACTCAGGGAGGACAAAGTGAAGAAAAATAAGCAGAAAGGCCAACAGTTACATCAAACATCCTCAATTCTTCCTGGCTTGAGAGAGATTAAAAACCCAACCAATGCTATCAGTAAGCCATTAGGGAGCCTTGTCCTTTTTGTTGTCTCTACTTTGTACGTCTGCAATGTGCGTTACGGCTTGTGTTCTGCAAATTGGCACTAGCAGAAACCCCAGATAGAGAAGAGTGATGGTAGGCTGAGCTTGAGTAAAAGAAGGGATTTTACCTGTGGGGCTGTGATTACCAAAAGGCAGCAGGTGAGTTTGAGATGAGCCGTGAGGTCCTCATGTACTTGGCTGTGCTCCCCATCCATGAAACTCAAGATGGCTCAGCTGGTTCCAGAGGGATGGCATCTACAGCACAGGGGTTTGTGTTGGAGATAATGTGTAGATAGTGGAGGGCTGTAACTACCTCTGCTAGAACAGTGTGTCTGACAATTCCTGAGTACTTGTGAAATATAATTCCTAGCCAGAAAAACATAAAAATCATGTTAGAACAACAAGTATCTGCAGCTACCTGAGAGCTCTTGCTTTATTAATGTAGCAATCAATTGTCTTAAACTATCCGTAACTTTTTTATATCATCCACAGTGTGCTAGTCCTCTAGCATCTTGTGATAGTATGCACCATTTCTTTGTGGTGGTTTTCTCTCATTTTTCTAATCTTCTAGCTGTTCCTTCAAATGTTTGTGCTTTTGGACTGTGCCAGAATGTCATTCCTAACTAATTCTGTCTTTTAATTTCTAGCTGCCGTAGTGTGTGTTACTCTTCTGAATCGGCTTGAAGGGGATCAGATTAGTAGCTCACATGATGTACTTGTGGAGTATCAGCAGAGACCACAGAAGTTAGTGGGATATTTCATTAAAAAAAGTCTTGGGAAAGTATGAAATGGTCCATCTTCGTTTTATAGAAGCAGAAGGCTTCTGCACAGCTGAAGTCACGGTCACAACTTCTGTGTGTTAAAAGATCTTTTGCCTCAGAATACCTTACTGCATTCCATGTGTCTGCGGAAGTTAATCATTTATGTCACTGTGCTTTGGAAACTGAATGTGCTGAATGGACTTCAGTTAAGTTTTGCTTAGTTATGCGTTGCTGGATAAAAGACTCACTTTTCTGTGAATTGGAAAGTGGATCTGTTGTGAAGGACACGTGCTGTAATACATGAAAAAGTTTTATTTATCCATGCTATAAAAGAAAAACTAAGAAGAAAATCAGTCTTTATTGCCAAGTACTTGCAAACCACCAAATTAAAGTTAATTTAAGAATGATAATCCCTTTCTCATTATAAAAAATTATATAAATTATAATTGTCTATTGCTTCACTTGTAAAGAAAAAGTGAATACAGTTTATATTTTGTAAACTTTGACAAATAAACAATACAGTTTTCATATATTAAAATCTCACAAAATTGCAAAGTATGGGACTGAATTTTCTAAGCATTAAGGACTTGACACTGAGCTGTTGAATAACTGTACTTACTAGACACTGATCCAGCAAGGTCATTCATATTCCATTTTAACTATACGATCAAATCAATACCCAGGAAACATTTATGCATTAAATAATTTTGCATTAAAAAACTTGAAATCTTTTGCTGAATCAAGGCTCCTGTTTACTGAAGAGGAGCCAGAGGCATTCAGGAGATGCACATCATGTTCACAGGACTGCATTATGATAGTTAGTCTTTTTTTCCTCTGTTTATTTTTAAAGTGTTTTTTATGTCTGTGTCTTCAGGACATAACACTCACTGTTGCAGTGGTTCCCAGTTCTGAAGAACTGCAGAATACCTATTGACTATACATGCCATCAAAACCATTTCTGCAATTTTTTTCCACTACCATGGATTTTTTTTTCAATCATACTTACCACTGCTTTGCTGCTGTGGTTAGAATATGAATATGTGGTCAGCTAAAGAAAAATGTGTTTATCTGGGTTTTTTTTCTACTGCCGTGGAGGGTCCAGTTCTACCGGGAGTCACAGGTCAAAAGGCTCTGAATAAACTCTCAGAACAGCTGTCTCTGATCCAGCTAGTGAGATTTTCTTTTCGAGTATTGTAGTCTGCAACACTCTGTTAACAAGCGCAAGAGTTAGATCGAAGAGGGAGTGATGTAGTAGTAGGCACATTCACCAAGAAGTGGCAGAACCGGAAACAATGTGATGAAAACATTAAAAAAGGAAGGGGTGACGCTTGTGAACAGGAAACTGCCAGTGAGGATTAGTCTCCTTAAATCTGATGAATTTTCAACTAGAGAACAGATAAAAAGATAGAAATATTAGATTTTTTTTACATTTACTAATTTAGTCTACCTATAAGTTTTTAAAATCACATTTTCTTATTTATGCTCAGGATATACAATTAATATAAGTTTTCAGAGAAAGTCTTTTTGTTCCTAAGCTTAAGGGAAGGAGTCAGGGGGAATGACTCCACATTTTGTTTGAACTGTTTCTCCCCTATTTAAAAAAAAATTTAAAAAAATATCTGTGCTTAACTATGCCTAGTGCTTGCCTGGCCATTGCACAAAGCCCTGTGAGATCCCTTGGGAAACATGCAACAAAGCACATCCTCGCTCTGCAATCTCCTGTTCCCAGAACAGTAGCAAGGAGATAAAAAGGAGATCACTTAAGAAGCAACATGCTGTACTGTAGGCTGAAGAAAAGCTATGCCAGATTGACCAGTATGGGTTTAGAGGAGATGGTTTACTGCTGTAAAATCCTTATTATGAATTAACCTGAAGAGGAGAAAAAATATTTTTATCAAGAAGACAAAGAAACGCCTAATGTGGCTCTGTGGTGCTTTGGGGAAGCATATTATTGCAGTTGCTCTGAGGTATGAATCTGAAATAGTGTGATTTGTATTTTGAAAGGAAGGACAGCAAGAATCTGGAAACCAGTTAAAAAAAGTTCTTAAATTGTTTAACAGTGTGAACTGACAACTGAAACTGCAAAGGTTTTGTATTTGTCATATAAAGTAGTCACTTCTATTTTGATAACTAATATGAAAACTCTTATGTGCTCCATGCTTAAATTTAACTAGCGTTGTAGCCTGCCTCAGTTGGAGCTAAGGTTCAAGCATTCATGAGTGATGCAACAATTCTATTAAATTGATACACAAGGCCCTAGCAGAAACCCCTGGAAGACTTCAGCTATTCACTTTTTGCCAGTATGTCTCTTCTCCTTCCCACTGTTCCTAGGACATTGTACTTTTCTTTCTGCTAAAATATTTTTCTTTGCTTCCTAACAGATGACATAAAGGGTTATATGACAAAATTAGAATTCACAGGAGACCAAATACCCTTGGTTCTCCTGGTCACAATCCTGTAATGCTGTATTCCTAATGCAAGAGGGCGCTCTATAGACACATCTAACGTTCAATAAAATACTTTCCTTAGCTTCCGAGGAAATTTGCCAGAATGTTATCCTGATAAGAATAACTTTATTTCCCCTTGTTACTGCAACTGGAGAGATAAAGAAATGAGTCAGCTGTGTGCATCCGGCAGTGAAGTTACCCTTCCTGTAGCTTTTACAAAGATACCTATAATGATTTCTTAAAATATTTTAACACACTTTTTATATGCAATCAGTTCTTTAATATTAGCTATTCACATTCTTTCTGTAGAACGTGAATCATGATTTGGAGTGGTGATATTTTTAAAAGCATATATGATGTTACATACGTGTTTCATATTATATAGTGCAGCGTCTCCTGATGGATCTACAAATCCTGCAAATGCCAGAAGCTTCAATTTCAGATCAAAGGCCCGTTTTCTAAATCTATGCCATCCTCTAAGTAGCAATGCACTACAGAATCAGTTTACTCCAGAGATCAGAAGGGATAAAAGCAAAGAAAGAATGTAGAAGATAGGAAAAGAGTGGAAGTGTGAAGGGAGTAAACAATTCTACCAATGGTTTGTTCTGTGAGTCATGGTGTTCTTCTGGTCTGTTCCTTCCTTTTTGTTAAAGAAATGGTTGAGATCATAATGAAGATAGGCTAGAATGTTTCTATTTTCGCATTTGCAGGAGACTAAGAATGTGCAGTAGCTTGATTAGTGACTTGAAGGAGTAGGTTTTTATTTTTGGCATCTTGATATACTTCAGAGGACTTTAACGGAAGGTATGAGAACATTTTGTAATGACCTATTCCCATAAGTGCTTATAAATGTTTTTATCTGTCCTTCAAAAGCCAAGCAAGGTATTCAATAATTTCAATATTTCTTGAAAATATACACATATAATATGCAATATCTCTTTTTAACATTCATTGTAAGTCTTTGCAAAAAGTATTTTCAGTGCATTATGTAACAGAACTGGATTTCCTTCTCAAGTCTGGATCTCAATATATACCTAAATAAAATGTTTATACAGTTGAATTGAAGATGTGTTTCATTTCTGTTGACGAAATAGGTCAAAGAAACTAAAATGTGAATGTTTTTAGATTTGCACATCAGCAGTCAGTTATGTTCTGAATACAGCACTAAGTACTTACTGTGAGGAATAAACAGCTATTGGGGATTGGATCTGCATGCAGTAATGGAATACTGAAAAATGGTGTGATTTGATGGCATTATTACAGTTTGCTACAAGATGTTGAGGTTTTCTTTCCTTGAAAGTCTCTCAGTTTTTAAGTTGGAGGGACTTAATACATGCTTTCTCTTTCTAAAATAATTACCATTTAATATTATACTCCAGAGTATGAATTAAATTACAGTTAAAGAAGTCTTCTGCCTGAAGGGAAAGGGGGTCACTAAATAGAGCAACATTAAATCTAAACTATGGTACAATAATAGAAGAAAAAGTAATGCTGACAGGGGCAATGCTTTTGCCCAGGCTACAAACAAAATGCAGCAGAAGATAAAGACAGAGCCCATTTTACACAACACAGAAACCTGATTCCAGAAGCTTCTTGTCTGTGCTGAGCTTGTAACTGTGAGACAATTTTCAGTTTACTATCAGTCTGTCATATTACAAGAATAAAATTCCTAGAGCTGCCCAGAAGCTCAAAAAACCCACTGACCTCCTTATGAGATTGGACCTGTTTTGTTTGTTTAATGTGTAGCTCCATTTTAATCAAACCTATTATTTAACCTTGACTGTAACTACCATTTTTCATCATATCCTAACTGTGCACACAGGAAGTGTCTCCCAGGAAAGATGCTTCTAATTGACGTCATCCTGCAGCCGCTTTGTCTGCAAAACAGGTCTGTGCCATGTAAATATTTACAAGTGGTACTCCGAATAATGTTAAAAGGAAAGCCTTGTGATCACACAGTAAACCTTGTGAAAGAAGTTGTGGGTGGTGGTAGGAAAATATGCTAGTTTACCAGATTCCCAGCCATATTGTCACATGATTTGACTGCATACCTGTCTACCAAAAAGTATTTTTGGCTCCTGGGCTTTAACCTGTTTAACATACAGAACTGTGTTTCTTTGAATGTGCTTGCCAACCTACTCTAATTAGCCCATATTAAAACTGTAGGCTAGACATGGTATGTTGACATTATCATATTATAAAGCAGTCAAACTTTAAAACTAGAGATGGGTGCTGGCAGAAGTTTCTCTGCCTTTTCTGCCCTAGTGGTTTTGGATATCTTGCATATTCTAAGAGTAAACTTTTAAGTTGTAATGAAGACAAAGCCTGCTAAATCTAAGCAAAAGCAGAGAAGGGCAGGCCACTATCTTGTTCTCACCTGGAGACCTGATTCTGAACATATTATTTTTCCATTCCAGATGAATGAGTGAATCACACAATGGAATATATGACCTTCTAATTTGCCCTGCAATATTCAAAGTGTTGCTCTTGGCTACAACCCCCCTGCTAAGGAGCCCGGAAAGCATATAATTTATTTAGCCTACCAGCAACTGTGCTGTGTTTGAAGATTTTTAAGCTCTTTGTACATGCAACTCCTAAACAAAGTTGCTATTTAAGGCTGATAGTTGCACAAGATACTGCTTGACAGGTACTGATGAAACCTAGATTACTCAAAAAAGCTTCCAGGATGGCAGCAATATAGCTGACATGTCTTTCCAAAAGTATTCAGAATTGACTTGCTTTTCCTGCCTGTGTGCTTAATTTTTAATATTATTGTCTCTTTTCTGCCAAGGGTTTGTTGCAGGGGGCAGGGTGGTTTGATTTCATATTTCTACAACATTGCAAATAATACAATCAAGATCATACACCCTGTTTCTTCTAAAATTACTTTTAGAAGTCATTTCCCAGAATGGCACTGCAGGGATCGTTCTTGATTGAATGTCTGAGGTATCTTTCATAAATTTTGTTCTAGAAAAAAAGTCTATTACTGGAGAACACCATACTAGGCAAGAATGAATATCTTTAGGAAAGGACAATGATATATGAGGGCAAATGAAGTTAACTGAACTCGATGGTGAAAGGTGTTTGTCTACTGGGTGTCTTACATAGTAAAATGAGGAGTCAGTAGTTCATCAGTACTGAATACTTACTGCATAAAAACAGTTGTTTCTTGTATCCGTGAAAATCTGTTTAGCACTAAAAAATAGAATGCAATGTTTATGAGCATGTAATTATATAGAGCATAATAAATTATGCACATCACACACTTGGATGAGCAGAGATTTTGCAGAATTATTTGTTCAGAATGATTTGGCACATGGTTTATGTGAGCTGTTTTAGCTAGTCAGGAACTATTTTCTGTATCAGCTGCTTCAACAAATAACTGCTTGTAATTCATTATGCTGACTGATTAGTTTATCATTTCCTACAAATCACACACTATTGATTCTGCTCCCAAGCTTTCCAAAATGGTTGTGTGAACCCATACATATATTCATGATATTCAATTAATAACAAATATTTGTTTAAAAATCAACTGTGCACAGAATTTTTATCTCAACTATCTCAGAATTTCACCTTTGGTCCTGGTGAGCAAAATTACTGTACATACTCTGAAATAGCAGGGATTATTAGTATTGCTTGACTAAAACATCCTTTATGCAAGCGCCAGCCAGCTGTAAAGCTTCTTGGTGAGGTATGGTCTTCCTTTTGGGTTGTTTGTCCAGCCACACCCTGTTTTGTCAATGATCAGGCCTAGCATAAAGGACACAGCCAGCATAAAGACAAACCAATAACCAAACTATTTGATACAAAAAGGTCAGTACATGGGTGAGTGCTGGGAGAACAAACAAGTCATTCAGATTATACATAACTGACGTCAATCCCACTGACCCCAACAATGACACCACACAACCAACAATGGGTGGAATAAATGGTGAAATGCTGTCTCCCATAGAAGGGACAGGAGACAACCGAGTCAACAAACCAAACACATAAGACCAAGGAAGCCACATACTCAATCTCTACACAGCCCACGTTTACAAAGGCCAGACCTGACTGGAGCCCAGTCCCAGGGAGGCAGGAGGTCCTTCCCCAACAGGAAACTCTGCACAGGGCATCCACCTCACAGACAGACACTGCCCCTGCCTGCAAGGGGTCCCAGCTTTTATCCCTAAGTGGGACACCTGACCTTTGGTTACTTAATGCCGACACCTGGGGCTCATTTACCTCATGGCTCTCCCTGCCAGACCGGCCGCACCCTGGAGGGAAGCCTAAAGGCAAACTCACCCCCCCTTTGTGAAGGGCTGTGGGAATCACCCACATGTCAACCTTAATTTGGGGCTTGGGGTTGAAACCCCAGCATTTCACACCCTGCCACCATTGGGCATGACATGAAGAGAGTCCCAGAGCAGGTTGACCAGGGGAGAGGTGAGACATGGGCACACGTCTCTGCTGCACAGCACCAGGGCTGCTCTTCAGTACTGGGGAAAGCAGAAAGATGGTAACATGCTTGATCACTGCTGGAGGTGTGTGCTTTGCCAGTACCACGGCGGAGGAGTGGAGTGGGAAGTGGGGGTCAATGGAAGAACAGGAGATGTGCTCGATAGACCCACATTCACACATAACTTAATTAATCCTGCCTTAGATGTACAAACATGCTTAACATCATTCAGGTGAACAATGAGCTACTTATTTTTTAGTACATCCTGTGGACTTTCAAGTTTCTATTTAAAGCTAAATGATTACTTCAGTAATTTTTCAGCCTCAGAGCAGAGAAAAGAAAAAGAAATCTCACTATAAATGAGGCATAAAGGTATTCAACTACTCATATGCTGCCATGACTGCATCTGTGATTTCTGCTTTGCTGGGAAGCAATTTTTACTAGTATGTAAAAATTTATAAATCCATGACATGTATATAATCCATTTTTTCTCTACTTCTTGAACTAATAGAAAATGTACAAATTAGAACAGAAATCTGCACCATTTCAAATACAAAGATTTTACCCCATTAATCAGTCAGTTTAACATTAAGTGACGTAACTAAGCTTCACAACGTGCTCTGGAGGGCTAAAACCTATTGGTGGGTGACCCAAATCCAAAGCTTGGGAAAAGGAATCTCAGGTACTGGGCATAAAACACCAGCTGAACCTCATCCCATGGAAACTGGCAGAGCTCAGTGGACCTATAGATGTGCAGTGACTTGTTGCAGAAGTATCAAACTTGTTTGTTTTTTAGACTGCTGCCTTAGCTAAAATCTAGTGGATGTCAGATTCCTCAGTGGTGACTTCTGTATCACAAAAGTTTTTAGATTTTTTTGGATTTTACTCAATGTGGAAGAATAACTGTGAATGTGAAGATGTCTCTTTCATTCAATAGTAATACATTTTGCAGAAAGTTTAATGATGCTATTTACTCAGCAATATTGAGAAATAAATAATATTTGTTCAGTCATCACACTGTCCTAACGTGTGTGTATGTATGATTCATAGTTCAGATTTTAGGAGGTTTGAATCACCTTCTATAATGTCTGTGTTATGTGTCTCCACTGACTCTAGAGAGAGCTTTTGGGGATCAGATTCTACCTTAGAAAATTCATTAGGGTAGAACAAAACATAAAGTTTACTCCTCTGCTTAAGGTGTCACTCCTTATCCATAGGGCATCATCCTCACCCCCCAGCAGAACAGCACAGCTCTGCACCACCAGAGACCTGCTGTGTCTCCAGGTGGCCCTGCTGCCACAGGTATGCACAGGCTCCCCTCCTGCAGATCCCCCTGTGCAGCTTCAGGAATTGCCCTTCCTCCTCTTTGCTGTAGGAAATGCTGGAAGACTGTTTTTCATCCTGGGTAGCATGTGGCAATTAATTAACAGAGTTTTCTGTCTTGACGCAATTTTCCACCTCTACGTAGGCAATGTGTGCTGAAAAAGGATAATGAAATGTTGAACACACACCCTTTATAAGATAAAATTAAACAGTCATATGATGATGCAATGGGACCACCACAGTGCTAGGTGTGAGCTTATAAGGGTCTTGTAGATGTATACAGACATTTATAGCGCTATGTGGTTAAACAGTGTACTTATTTTCCTACTATTATTTTTTTCCAAAAATCTAAGCACATGCATGCAAAATGACATTAACACTGCAGCGACAGAAAATCACCAAACTCTGGAAAAAGACAAATGTGTGTTACATAGTCTTTTTTTCCCTGTTGTTTACATTCATTTTTATTCTGGAAAAATATAGAAACAAATGCAGAATATATACTGTAGAGTAAAGCACCCTGAAGGGATTTATACAAACCCATCCCCTTACTGTTCATTGCACTGAGAATCAAATGGAAAGATGAGATTCCTCGATGAATGCAAAACAAGAGGCAGAAACATAATCTCATCTTTTCTCTGCAAACAGGCAAATCTCTTGCACCATTCTCTAGTGCTGGAATTAATCAGCTTCTGAATAATACATTCAGACTGCTGGGGGAGATGATTCTGAGTTAGAAAGTCCTTAAGAAGCCACTCTGCAAGTGGATAAAGGAAAGAAAAGACAACATGGGGCATGCTGTACACCAGTTCAAGGCTCTATTCTGGAAGAATTGGCTCTGCCGTGTGAGGCAACCGGTGAGTTTTTGGAAACTGTAAGAAAAGGATATTTTAAATCATCTTTTAGTATCTGCTGGAAAGAGTGTATCTATTGTTTTTCCCTTTTCTACTGCAGATTGTTAAAGATAGGCTGGCTTCATCTGGTTCTTGTTTTGCCTTTGGTCTCCTAATTGATGAAAACATAAGTAGAGAAGAACAGTGTGTTTTACTTCTAAAATGACAGAATACAGCAATACTCCCCAATTTACAAGTGAGATAAGAAATCTCATAAAAGTTTTGAAGAGCTGCAGCTTATCTTTTAATTATCATTAGATATTGCTAATGCTTGTAACAGTGGCGAGGATAAAAATCAATTTTCTTCACATTACAGGTATCACTGGTAATGTAAGAAAACTTGCACAACTGTGATCAAAATCTAGATATGGAAAATGCAAGGATTGTATATTAAAGTTTTATATACGTCTAACTTTCCTTTCTTATCCACTCTACAAAGCCTAATTTAACCTTTCAAATTCCAATATGCAGAAGAATGTGGCAGCTACTTCAACAGCAGTCAAAATTAAAATAGTTTTCAAATATGAGATGATATGTTATTGTTTGCTTTTACTGTGATTGACAGGATTTCTTTAATTTAAGCTAGGAGGAAGCAAATACTCCCAAGTGAGATATAACATTTTTGTGGGAAAAAAGTCACCTCAATTAATAGTTTCTCACTGATTTCCTTCATCTGTGATGATGTGGGGATTTGCAATGAGGCACGTTGGCTGCTTTGGATAGGATTACTTCAATTAAATGAACATACAGCTTTTCATTTCAGATATATTTCACTTAAGTACAATTGTGATTTAGAAAGAGAATTTATTTTCCAAATTATTTCAAGTAGTGTTTTTTAATATGAAAGACTTTTCTGGGGAGGGAAACTGTTAATTATATTCTTCCTCACTCCTAAACACTTCTCTGTGCTCCTTATTCCTCATACTTCAATTAAAAGCATTAAGTGGCTTCTCAGTATATCCTGTTCACCTCCATGCTGAGCTGTTTCTCTTCTTGCTCTGTCTAGTCTTCCCTCTTACATATTTTTGAAGGACAAAATCTTCATTCATGTAAGTTTTAAGTTTGCCTAATTGGTAGCTTTCCTGAATAGAGAGTTCACTGAGATACAGACTTCCCCAAACCAGGAATTACAATGAATGACCCAAAGCAAACTTAATGCTGCCTGTTCAGAGCCAGGAGCTGCCCTGAGGAATTTGAAAAAACTCCTTATGTGTTCATTGTGCAAACACCGAGCCATGAAGGCACTCCATCGGCAGTTATGAAAGGAGAAATCTGCATGGATCATTCACCTATACAAAGGACAGGTCAGACCCTTGCGGCTCTGAAGAGAGAAGCATCTTCTGAAAGATTTGGCATGCTTCAGCTCTGTATCATATTGTGTAGATCTATCTGTAAAAGGCAATTGTCTGCTCATGGTTCTTTCTCAGCACTCAGAGCTAGAAGTCAAGTGTGGTTTGTTGAACTAATGATGTGTCATGAGTGTCATGTGGCATTAGTTGATATTACACAGCAAAGGATGAAGGGACTCTAACAGACGTAGGAGTTCTGTAAAGAGTTTTGACTGAAATTCAGACAGGCATCAGTGCCTCTTACTAACATGGTTCAAAGGCATCACAGGTTAATATGTACATTTGGACATCACCAGAAGTTTGAAATTTCGGTTCTGTAGAACATAGCTTTTCATTTCTGTTTTCAGAAGCTTTTGCTTCTGAACTACAGATTCTGGAAGTTCAGGAGATAGATACTACCAGGCAACGGAATTACATAAGTTTTCTATCACTGCATTTCTTAACTATTGCTTATATGGTATTGATTACCACACAAATTTGCAGCTAGGTAAAGGATGTAATTTGATTCCCAAGTTCTCTTGCTCAAACACCCTAATTTAGAGGAGAACTGGGATTATTATCATGTTGTGAAATGTGTGTAAATTGATAATGCTGCTATTAGGAGAAAACAGAAACATAGCATATACTAAAAAAAAAGTTGGTATTATTAATAGTTTTCTTTTGGATTAATGTTAAGCATGAGAGAAAATAGTGGTATAATACTTAATCTGCCCCTACACTGTCATTTTTGCCCTGCTTCTGTCCTTTCTTCTACACTTTAAAAGATATAAACATTCCTAAAAGTTGTTACTGCTGAGTGCCATCTGTTTTGCACATGTGTATTTTTACATCAGTATAAAAAATTAAAAATAAAATAACACTGAATGGTTACAAAGTTATCTCCCTTTTATCAGCCAGGTCCTAAAGCTCCATTACCAAATTTCCCATTCTTCCCAGGTGCAACTTACCAGAATGGCATGAGCACTCAGACCCCAGTTCCCCTCAGTGCCTGGGCAAAGCAGCTGCTCAAGGGCTGTCATCTTTCCAATGCTCTCTCTTTGGATCTTCTCCTGTTGGTGCCTTTCCTATTTGAACATGAATATTCTTTATACAGCAGTATTAATTCCCACATTAACCATGAATAACTTGCTCAATAAGATTAATTTTGCTTGATTAATATCTGCAGCATGCTGATGGGTTGAGTCCTCCAAACTATTTTCACTTCAGCCCAGCCGGTTGTGGTGGCTTTTGCAGCTGCCTTCTCAGTTCTTGTACTTACTCCTCTGTTATCACATGTTCTGCAAGAATCCAGCTGAGTGGGGTTTGCTTTATTCATCTAAAAAAAGTCATTACCTTACCAAAAGACAGGACTGCTAAGGGCTTTTTTGGGGGTTGGGGAAAAAAACCACAACTATTTCAGACTCTCTCATGTCCAGTCATCAGCTGCGTGGTTGCTGCTGTTGCTACCCTGGCAGTGGTTGAGGTGGTAGCAAGGACATTTGAAGCAGACTAGACTATGGCAATGTGGACAATGGGATTATTTCTTAATATTTCTAGATTCTCTTCAATTACTATTACCAACACCCAGACTCATGGTACTCTAACAGAGAAAGGCATAAGCAGGTCTCACCAGATCAGGTTTCTCAAAAGCCCTGTCCAGCCTGGCCTTGAACACTTCCAGGGAGGGGGCAGGCACAGACTCTCTGAACAACCTGTTCCAGTGTCTCACCACCCTCACATGAAAGAATTTCTTCCTTAGATCTAGTCTAAACCTATCCTCTTTCAGTTTAAAACCCTCATCCTATCATTTCACTCCCTGATAGAGAGTCCCTCCCCATCTTTCCTGTAGGCCCCCTTTCAAGTGCTGGAAGGCTGCTATGAGGTCTCCCTGGAGCCTTCTCTTCTCCAGGCTGAACAACCCCAACTGTCACAGCCTGTCCTCACAGGGGAGGTGCTCCAGCCCCTTGATCATCCTCGTGACCCTCCTCTGGACCCGCTCAAGCAGGTCCATGTCCTTATTCTGTTGGGGGCCCCAGAGCTGGACACAGTACTCCAGGTGAGGTCTCAGGAGAGTGGAGTGAGGGAGGAGAATCACCTCTTTTGACCTACCTGCTGGCCACACTTCTCTTGATGCAGCCCATGATACAGCTGGCTTTCTGGGCTGTGAGTGCATGCTGCTGGCTCATAGTCAGTTTTTTGTCCACTAATATCCCCAAGCCCTTCTCTGCACGGCTGCTCTCAATCCACTCATTGCCCAGCCTGTATTTGTGCTTGGTATTGCCTTGACCCATGTGCAGGACCTTGCACTTGGCCTTGTTGAACTTCATGAGGTTTGCACAGGCCCACCTCTCAAGCCTGTCCAGGTCCCTCTGGATGGCACATCCCTTCCTTCTAGAGTATCGACTGCACCACACAGCTTGGTGTTATCAGCAATTTTGCTGAGGGTGCACTCAATCCCACTGTCCATGTTGCCAGCAAAGATGTTAAACAGCACTGGTCCCAATACCAACCCCTGAGGAATGCCACTTGTCACTGCTCACCACTTGGACATTGAGCCACTGTCTGGGGGCAGACTTGACCCTTTCCAGCCCCTCAATGGCATCCTGGTAACATCTCCTACAAATCTCTTCTGTAGTATCCCTTTCTTCATCTGCTGTACCTGGCTCCACACCACCCCTCCAAAATAGCCCACAGCAGCAATGGCACCCCTTTACAGCACGGACCTTCTCATCCCACATGGGAGGTATGGCCACAGACTGCTGCTAGGGCCCTGGGGGCACTGTTAAGCCTTAGTGACCCTGACCAGCCTCACCTGGGCTTGAGACTCAGCTGAAATGGGGCTTCTGGCCCTCAGCTCTTGTCTGGATGAAGTTGGAGGAGCACTGCTCTCTAGCCCAGATCTTGTGTTTGGCTACTGCCTTTCTGGCTTGACTGTGGTCTTACCTCATCACTGTGACCTTGCCTGAAGATCTGGACTCCTGGTTGAAGCTGGCTGGGAGGCCTGAGCCTGCCCTGTTCTCCTTGGGGCATCCTGTGGGCTAGGTCCCCAGCTGGTGAAGACCCTGCCTTGCTGGGAGGTGTTACCAGGTATGGCACCCTGTGCCTTAGAGAGCAGTTGGCCCTCACTGCTCCTTAAAACTTTGAAAGCACTGGGTCTTGCTTTTGTTTTTTTTTTTGTTGGCTCCCGTTGGCTTTGGAGTGTGTTCAGTTTAGATAAATGTCAGTTTTCCTAAATTTCAGAAAGCCTTTAGTTCCTTGCCTCGTGTTCAGCAGTCTTTCCACAGGAAAGACTCTGCTATTGGGTTTTGTTCTTAAGTATTATGTTACTTTCACAGGTATTTTTCTAACATGCCCAAGTTTAGAAATTGCTTCCCCAGTGGGATTTGATTCAACTCTGACAGTTTAGAAATAAAAGTCCTCAATATGATGTGGAGGAGTTAATAGTCTCTAATGGGAGATCTTTAGTGTGGTTCTTTGTAATTTCTACATTTCTATTACTGAATTTGATATTCACACTTTCCTAGCACTTGTATGAGTGAATCTGTTAAGTCTCCTGAAAGTTGGTTGAATGGCGGTTCCTTTTATTTTCAACTGAAAATTGGGAAAATTATTTTTGTTTGTTTGTTTTTTCTTTGTGCGTTTCATTTGGGGGGTTGTGTAATCTCTTTGGCTGCTCAAGCACATACTGTGTACATGCAATTTGTTCAGAGGAGACATGCTCAAAATCTGTGAGTCCCTCCGTACACCAGCTTGGGTGTCTTCTCACTGTGGCCCTGGAAATGGGAAGGTGGGGAAATGAGAAGAGTGGTGGTGGTCAGCCTCAGGCCCCTTAGTTTATTGTCATATCACTCTGCTGCTGGAGGTGACAAGGGTAGCTTTTGGAGAGAGGTGACTGCAGGTGAAAGAAAGGGTGCAATGGCAGCACTCAGGGAGCCAGGGAAGGACAAGGAGGTATGCTATCAGGCAGGGTTCAGGGAGCAGGAGCAGTTGCAGCAAGGTGCAGAATGCTGCTGGCTTCTGAGAAGGCCCAGGTATGGGAAAGCTGGATGCTGCTGTCTTCATGTTGTCACTGTGTTGACCAGAGGGAAATATCTACAAACGCTGTAAATAGACAAATTGAAAACTACTTTTGCACTCTGAAGGCAGTGTATTTGGCAGTTTTAAGATTTTAAATAGTCTTAATTACTAATTTTCTTTCAATGATGTTTTTTCCTGTAAGCAGTTGTAGAGGGGATTTTTTTTTTTTTTATTAAAAGATATATGAATTTTAATGATTTGTTCCACAATCCTGTTTTCTATAGTACTGACAATGTTTTGATTTCCCTTTTCAGATCCTGTCTCTCAGTGAGATACTCTGGCCATGTGTACTTTTCTTGATATTGGCTGCAATCCGCTTGCAGGAGCCCCCCAAATACAAGGAAAACTGTATGTTTTGCTTCACCTGTGTTCTATTTTGGTTGCCTCTGCATGAAGAAGTATTTAGAAAATATTAAAGATATCCTAGAAAGGGGGACTTAAATGTAGTGGAGTCAATGTAAAGAATCCTATAGTGGGAGTGAATCTTGTCAAGTCATATTTAGGCAGGAAAGAAATACAAAGTTTAAGGTCTGATTTGTCAGACCAGTTTTAGACATTTACTTTGGAGTAAGGTGGATTACTTTGATTTTATTTGTACTTATTTCTTTCCATTGAGTAATGGAGTTTAGATGACTGGCTCAGAGGTAGATAATTATTTAGTATATATTAATGTATGAATCTTATCCCTACTCATTTCCTGGGATTTAGAATGAACATTTTGTAAATAATAAATTCTTTAATTTCCATCAGCATTTCAAAAGTTATGACTACCTGCACCTTATAAAGTTCTTTTTGCTTTTATCTTGTCCAATGTTAAGTCATTATTTTCTCAATGAAGTTATGATTTTAGAGCTTATTCAGTTTATTATTCTGTTACTCACTGATATCAGTAAGCTGGGGATAAATCAGCTTTAGCTACATTAGAAATCAATTTGGTAAAACAATTACAGATCTGTAGAGTGAAGCATCTGGCAAGAATCTAGCCTGCCCTATATACATTTACTTTAGACTAGCTCTAGTCTGGACTAGGATGCAATGCATGCTAATGTTTTGAGTACATAAAGTGTGCTCTTGGAGTACTTCTGCTTTGTTTTAACAAAAAGGGATCCAGTGCATGGGATCAGAGAGCTTTCTACAATATGAACTGGACTGTGCTAAGTAAAAATAACTCATCTGCAAATAGAACTGGTCATTCACAACTCAAAATTCATTGTTTTATACATCAGGCAGAGTTCCTGAGAAGTGAATGATGTTTTGAGTAACAGTGCAGTTTCTAATGGTACATGTCTCAAATATTGGCACCTGAACTTAAATAAAATTAGAATTTTAAGTATCATGTACATGCAGTAAATTCCCCACTTCTGCATCTTTTGATTCTGAATATTCAATAAGAGTGCTAGCCCAAATGCTAGCTTTGTTATCTCCTTGTTTTATTCCCTTAATTTTGACATAATAGTTGACAAGAAGGTTATCCAGAGGAAGAGAGGAATGACTTTTCAGGTATTTCATAATTTAAGCTGTGTTAAACAGAGAAATTCAGTTAAATAAGAACCCTATAGCTATTCCTTATGTTTCAAAATAAGCAAAAAGTTGATTTCTATTTTGAATTTTAAATTCTCAAAACTATGGAGAGATATGGATAAATTCCAGAGATATAGAAAAGTTGCTGTTTAGACAGTCTTGATGGTTATACATTCAGACGTTGCTGAATACTAGTTCGTCATCTCATGAAAGCCTGGGAGGAAAGAGGAAATACTATTTTATGAAGAAGTCTATATTCTAATCTGGGTCATAAGTAATTTTGGGCAGAGAGGCTAGCAAGCATATGATGTTGCAATGGTGTTACTACCATGAAAACCAGTTTTCAAAGACTGCCCTGAAATCTAACACCTTGTTGTTACAGTCTGACACAGAAGTTACTAATTTTCTGTTGTCAATGAGTTGTTCTTAAATGGGACATCTGCCATTGATACAATTTCATTGTTTTCAGGTGACAAAGCCATTTTCTAGAAGGGGACATGGTGTGATGGCACAGGTTTGTAACTAAAATGACACTGGTTTTAATTCTGCCGCTACTTGGTTTTAGGTTACTTAGAAGCTCGGGATTTACCGAGTCGGGGCCTTTATCCTTTCATGCGGACCCTTTTCTGTAATGTTGGTTCAAGATGCAAGAATACTAGTTACACAACACAGAAGAACAACCGCTTAAGGTAAGTTATATGAATTTGACAGAGCTGTCAGTATCACAGTGTATCTTTTCCTACAGCAAAGGTTCTTATTGCTTTGTAGCAGGTAGAATAGGAGCTTTGTCACTCCATGGTAAATGTTTCCTTCAGTGTCCTTATGAATGCAAAAGGTGTAGGTCCTTAATCATGCCTCTTCCTAATTTTTGTTTGCCTTGCATGGGCATTTCATGCTGTTATTAGGTACTGAAAACTGGTTTTGGGGAAAACTGGAGGGGTACCATGTGATATTCTTGCCCTTCACTGCTGACATATGAGACCATACTTTTATCCTTCACTAGAAAGTCTTCTATTACATGAGGGTGAGATTGAGCAACAAAATGTGTATCATACATGGATTTAAACTTTGAGTAGTTTGGGACTGTATATAGCGGGAGAAGTAAACACAGAAAAGCAAAACAAGGATAACTCTTGAGTAAGACCCACAAAGAGCCAAAAAGAGTATCAGAAGCTCTGTAATAAAAAGAACTTGAAAAAGTAGTCTGTAAGAGAGTGTTGTCACAGGATCCCAAAATGCAGAAAGAAAAATTATGAACTTGAATTTGGGCTTTTTCTTTAAGAAATGTAGTAATAGCTTCTACTTCAAAATGTTGAAAAGCATTGAGATTCAAAGACACGTGAAAATTGGCTGATGAAGGTAGTTGTAAACAGCCTTTCAAATTATATAACAATAAAATCAAATTAAGGTGAGCTAATCAGAATATATGTGTGTATGTAAGTATGTTTATTATTAGAAAATTGAGAATATCTACCAAAAAAGATCCTAGAGGTTTAAGCTAGGTAAGTGTGAAAGAGCATCAGGTTTTCATGATTTATTATTGTAGAGGTTTATAGGTAGCAACAACTTCAGCATGCAGCGAGTTGGCAAGTCTCAGTATAACAGTAATAGGCCATAATACTTACTGTTTGATCTAGACAGTGTGTTCTAGTTATTTATACATGTAGAGAACTGTTGATTGAGCATAAAGCCATGCAAAATAAAGCTTGTATATGAGCAAAAACCTTTTACATAAAGCTGTAATTTGTTAGTAGAATTAAAATCTTAACAGTTTAAGCCACAAATCATTATTAGTCCAGATCTATTATTACACAAAATACTTATATACAGAAATGGCAGTATTGCAGTAATATCCCTAAACAAAAATTCTCCAAATAATACAGTTAAAATTGTTACACAACCACTTAATTTCCATTCTTTTCACTGGGGTTATGCTCACCTTTCCACTGCTGCTCTGAATCATAAGGTCAGTGGCTGCAGTCTGGTGGTGGTGGGGTTGTTATGGCAAGTGTTGATGGCTTCTTTTCACTCTAGGGCTCACTTGAGGTCCCATGTTTGCTAATGTGCTTTTATACCTTGCTTGGTCTCATTGGTCTGCATCTCTATGAATCATCTTCATTTATAGGGTACTTCAGGATGTATATGGTGTCCTTTTCATGTTAGATACCTGTTCTTTTTTCCTGATACACATACATTGGCTTTGTCCGGCTATAGTTCTGCATTTTAACTTACTACTGGTGAGTTGTTCAGAGCCACGGGATCCTCAGTGCCAGCCTGTGCCTCATCTCTTATCATCCCGGACCTGTACTCCAGTACAGTGCATCCTGTGTCCCCACTTCTCAAGGCCTCTATTATACTGGGCCTGTGTTCCTCTGCACTGCTTTACTATGTTAATCATAAATACCTCATTTTGCATAGATGATCACTTGTTACTACTGTCTGTACAAAACTATGGTGGCATTATACAATGACAAATGAAAGTAAATCGAATAGCCATAGCTATCTCACCAGGAAAAAAACAAAAACAAAACAAAAAACCTAAACCAAGTCAAAGGCAAAACTGCAGGCACATTAGGACAAGTTCAGGCAGACAAAGCAAAGGTAGCAAACCTCTGCGCCATGGTCTTGCAAACTCAGGACAAAGCCTGTAGCCTGTTACCTGTAGTGGCAATACTATATTACTGGGTTATAGGGTTACAATAACTGTTGGCTTTTAAAAAAAATGTTTCCTGAAAGGATAGTTTTCTTGTTTATATCACTAGTCCAGATGCCATCGAAGTGTGTTTAACCTCTAGAAACTGTGACTTATATTGACTGCTCTGCATGATTATTTACACAGCTTTAACTGAACTGTCCAAATTATATTTCAGCTCAAACAAAAAGTAGGAAAGAATTTCCTGGAGGCAGTCTTAGACCTACTTAAGAATTGGAGAAATTATTCAGTGGCTGTCAGTTTTTCAGCTGAAAAATAAAATGCATGCATGTGTGTATATTTGTACACCCAGTAGGCTACACTGAGTAGCATATAGCCTAGGTAAGGAAAAGGGGTAAAAAGGTAGGATGAAGTTCATTCTGAGGTCAGTCTGTTGCAGCAGGTCCATCAGTATAAATTAAATCAGCCTCAGGGCTGCTCTGATTTATGCAGGCTGCCAACAGCCTTAGGAATACCAACTGTCAACATGATCAGCCAAACAACCGAATCCTACAATGTCCCAGTGTTGACTGGAGAGAAGGGGTGGCATTGGAACAGTAATATCAGATATCTTCCCTTCGAGGATTTATATCAAACCGTAGGTGGTTCTTTATAATAATTTTCGGGGACATTTTTGCATCAACAATGTGTTTATTAAAGGTAAATTGAAGACTGTGCATAGTTTGCATGGACACAACCCATTTGTTTTCACAGTATGTGCTACATTGGTGTTATCATTTGAAGCATATTTGCTATCTTTTGGAAAAAGTAATTCTGTGACTTCTGTTGGAACCTCCACTGTGAAAGCTATAAACCACTCAAATAACTATTTGTCAGTGTGCAGCCTGAGCAGGGCTGCTCCATGAGGCGAGCTGTGCCAGGGGTTGAAGTCGTCCTGGTGCAGGCCATGGTCTCATAGATGTGCTGCCATCCCCTCAGGCACCAGGCTCAATTAACAGCCTCCAACATGGTGAGAAGATGAGCCAGGTGAAGGCTACAACTACCTCATTAGCTTTGATTTGCAGCAAAATCTGCCACCTCCTCTGATGCCTTGGAAAACGTATATTTTTTAACAGCTTCAAGGACTTGCTCCTTGCTCTTCTCTTCAGCTACTGCAGAAGCTGCTGTCTTGCAGCTCTTTGATTCCCTTGACTTTTACACCCAGCAGTATTTCAGAGGAGTAAGGAAATATTTAGGAGCTTCCATGGCAAATGATGTTTTTCCCTGCTCTTTCTAGAATGTTGAACCCCCCACCTCATCTTAATGGAGCACAGAGTAAAATTGAGAGCATGAAAATAAGATAAAACCCATGCAGTACAGTGTCCTATGGCCTTATACCCACAAACACGAGTGCATGTGCATGGAAACATAACATATTCTTAGCACTCTTAATTTCACTGCAAATCTTGCAGAATGTGAGATTTACCCTTGCAGCTCAGACTCCTAGATCTATATTTGTTAGACTTCTCAATACCTAAAATAAAATTAAGCCTAGGTTTACTTGGACTTAGAACTACAAAGGTGACAAAACTTTATTTTTAAGCACATTCATTTATTTCTCTTTATTTAGCTACGGGTAGTAGCAGCTTTACCCTGTAAGTGTGTTGGAGCACCAGGTCTGTCTCTGGCATCTTCTCCTGGATGAACCACTCAGATCCACGTGGTAGCTTTGTCTCCTTTTGCACCTGACTTGACTCCTGGGCTCATCCTGTCGTGTTGGGGCTGTTGCTGGAGCCTCTGACCCACTGCCAGGTTTGCCTCCTGGCTAGGATCCTTGGGGACTGTGAGGGCCTGGCCTTCTCTAGAGTTGCCTCAGGTCCTAGCTTGGCCCCCCTCCTGGAGCAGCCACACTCAAACTGGGGCTTGTTACTGGTTTTACTGATACTTGGGCCTCTGCAGCTCTCTAGTGGAGAAGTATCAGAAGAGCTCATGTACAAGAGCTGGTCTGAAAAACCAAAACAATGATAGAATTTGCATAAGAATTGCTTAGAGGGTCAAATTTTTCTTTAAATCTGTATCCTTAAATGAAAAAAAAATAAAATAATTCTGCAAGACAACTGTATGTCTGCAGAAGCTTATTGGAATAGTAACCTGTGTGGTCTGGGCCATCTTTTGTAGTCTTGTGCTATGTAGCTGGAAGAGAAAACTAAACAGTTTTCATGATCTTGCTTATAGATTATCACAGAGTTGGAGAGAAAAGGGATTTAAAACATGAAATTTCTCCATTTTATAGCCAATTAAGAACACCACTTTTTTTGTGGTTTGTAATTTTTAGTCCTTTGTATTTTTTGATCCATTGCATTTTAAAAGCTTTATAGTGGTATGCAAGATGGAGGGGAAAGATCCTTCTGTGACAGACATGCAGCAGGTTATTGTCCAGCATGTGTATTGGTGTTGATGCAGATGTCATATCTCCAGGATGTCCTAAGATAGTGCAGAAGGAGAGCCAGCACAGCTGGGGCTTTGCAATTTTAGAGATAAATTTTTAATGTGGTGACAGGAGTGAGGTTCAGAAAAGAGTTCTCTGAGAAGCTTATGAAAATCACCAGTCTAAATGGCATTGCACATCGTAGCTGTGATCTCAGATCAGCTCTGAAACATTATCCCAAGTAACTGAGTAATTTGGACAGAATTAGCATTTCTGGTTCTTTAGAAAATTGCAATTGCTTTTACATGCTCAGAGTTGCAGTCTTTTTGCTCTGTTGCATAGTTTTGTCATGGTGAAAACTTGTGAAGGTATGTCTTCAGTTTGATCTCTGTTTTCCTGCAAGTATTTCTTGAAATGCACAATTAAGGGAAGAGTTACCATGGATGATAATGAAATTTTATATATATATATATATATATAAAAGTATATACACCCCCCCCTTCTCCTAACATGCCAGTTCTAATTATGTATGTATTTTACAAATTACTGGCTTCTTCCTTTTGTCCTCTTTGTCATCCCTTGCTTTTCCTCTTTATTATTCCTAGTAACTGCTGTTGTTGACTTCCTTTTTATATACACAAGTAAGTTATGTTGTCTTCTGCTTGGAAATGACATACTGAAGGCTCTTTGGGAGATTAGCCATATAACAACTAAGTATTTTTGTTGGCACACTGGCTGAAAATTGCTTGTCTTGACTGTCCCTGCAGCTGGTTTTGAAGTCCAGTTTCTTATCTTTTTGGCAAGATGGTGACATCTTCCTGCAATTATGTGTAACTTGTGCTGAATTAAGAAACTAGTAGTATCTTGTAGCATTCTTGTTGGGAGATAAATATGGTCCCCTATTACTATATATAAAAAAAATATATAATACTTTAAAACTTAGCATGGATATTCAGCAAGTGGAACTTCTGTAATATATTAATCTATTTCATAAAACTGAGCCTAATAACTAATATAATGCCTGTTGCTATTTCCTCTTCCAAAGGAGATTGCGCTTAGTTCCAAGAGTAACCAGAGGAAGGGCTGTGGCAATGACAGCAAAAGAAGGGCACCAGTGGCAGCTGGCTGACATTGGTCCTGCCCTGGAAATCCCCATAAAGCTAATAGTGAAGAAACAGCACGTCCAAATGACTGCTGTTGTCCTGCTGAGAGGCTTTCTATGAGTTTTTCAGGTTGCACATACTCTTCTGCAATGGAAGCTTTATGCATTGTTTTTGGTCCTTCTCCCATACCTTAAATATCTCCACAGCCCTACTGTTTCCCAGCTTACTCTCTAGTTTCACCACTGACTTGCTTTTCCCTGCACTTCTCCATGGGGCTCTTCAGAGCCACCATGCTCTGAGTGCTGCCAGCTGTTTTCTTTAACGTTTCCCCAGTCCCTCCCCGTGTACTCCATGGGACCCCTTGCCAGGGCAGTAGCTTGTCTTCCCACCCCTCAGACCTGGAGACACTGAAGGGACAGATCGGCTGAGTTTACTGTCCTGCTCGGGCAAGGGGCAGAGCAGGAGGGCTAAGCAGGCTGCTGCTGCTGCTGCCTTGCACAGTGGGAGCACAGGACGGCATGATCTGAAGCCTTTTGCCCAATGTCTTAGTTCAAAGGAAGCTTCATCAGTGAAACATTTGGAAGCTAAGTGATCAAGAGCAGACAGAATTTTTCATCCTTCAAATTGGGGGGTGTTGGAGTTCAGTTTTCCTTTTGTTTCAAAAGCTACTGCTGAAAGGACTCTGATTATCTATTAAATTTGCTAGCTACCTGCTTGCTCTGAGAACTGCTTGTTGCTCTGTGCAATGTGAGGCTGAATGGTTTTTGGGCTGGGATTACTCACAAGAGATTCAGATTAACAGAAGCAATTAATGTTGACACAATTCAGCCTGTGTTATCAAGCGTGCTTCTGCTATATATCAAACAGGTAGGTGACTATAACATAAAATTAGGTGCCAAGAGCGTTTTTTTTGTTCTCCTGTACTTCATCAAACCAAGCTCTGCAAATCTGAGGTACAGCAGTCAGTGATGGGGGTAGAGGAGAGAGTGTTAATGACTCCCCCAGTCACTGTTATCTGTGCAACTTGTTGCTGGCAGGGAGACTGGGCAGCACCAACAGCCCTGCAGCCTAGTCATATGCTCCTATGTGAATGAAAGTGTCCTTTTTCCCTAGAGCATTATTTTTTGCAATGCTTCCAAAACTGGGAGATTTGTACGTGGGCATGCAAGGTTTATGTGTGGTTTGGAGGGAAAACAATGTGGGTTGAAATACTGCCTTTATGCTCCACTTCTCTGAAAACTTGTCATTATTTTAAGTGACCTTATTTTGTGAGTTTAGTTGTCAATTTAAAGTTCAGCAAGTATTTTGGAAAAAAATATTTGGAAAATTATGTGGAAACTGAGCTAGAGTATTGCTTTTTCAAATTCTACTGGGTCTGTGTTTTCTACCAATGCGGTGGTTGTTATTCTGGTCAAGCACTGACCACTTGTTCATGCTCAAAAAGCAAAGTGCTAGAAAGTTTTCAGTATGTAGTTAGTGTTCCTGTTCTTTGCCAAATACCGGTGTTTCTAGCTGAAATTTCAGGCAGTAGGTGTGTTAGTAATATTGGAATTTATATGATAGTTTTCAAAAGCAATAGCTAAATTGAAGCTATTGATTATCCTAAAAGCTGCCCTCTGAACAACAGAAACCTGTTTTTTTGAAACTTCATTTAAAATGGGGGAAAAAATGTGGTGAGGATTGTTCTGCCTTTAATCCATTGAGTCTGAGGCTGGTGAAAGAGTTTTTCAAAATACTATTGGTTGTCAGCCAAGATGGGATCAAAATAATCTCCACTGAAACAATCAAGAATTTGATTGTTTTAAGATTAAATTTTCTCCTCATCCCTAAATTTAAAGTTGCAGACAGCTCTGTGGGTGTCTGAACAAATGAGGATTAGGGAGAGAGAGAAAGAGAAATGAGAGACTTGAAAGTAGTGGCTGATGTTTCGCTTTGGTTTGTGAATCTAACTCATTAGGTTTTTCTTTACTAGTAAGTATGAACTGGGCTGAAAACTAATATTTACATGTATGTTTCACAAGGAAGGAACATATCTTTATTATATTTTTGTAAATGGGGCTTACGTGACAGTTAATTGTGCTTCTAATGAAAAATAGCAATATTTTGGCTACACGGGATTTCACTCTAATATTGTTTGAACAATTATTGTTTATAAGATAAACCAGAATTCAACTGCTTAGTAACACACTGAAGATGATTATTCTATTGTTTATGATGCCTTAGGAGAGTCTAAGTAATTTTGACTTATAAAGAGATGTTTAAATGACTGACTTCTGAGTTAATTGTTAAAGTATTGTTAGAAAATGGTTGTGCTATTGAGTAGCCACCAGATGGAGTATGATAGAGATTATATAGAAAGGACATGTACCAGGGCTTTAGCTGTAAACTAAAATCAGGGGAAAACCTGATTAGTGATAATAGTGATAATAGGATACTATTTTTACAGGTTGTTGAATGTATTTGGAAAAAGAAGCTGTCATATCCCAGATACAAACTGTATAGGTTTTCCTAACAACAGACACTTTCTGTGTGTGAGTCAGCATAAGGCAAAAGGAGGCTGAGGGGAGACCTCATCGCCCTCTACAGCTACCTGAAAGGAGGATGCAGAGAGCTGGGGATGAGCCTCTTTAACCGAGTAGCAAGCGATAGGACAAGAAGGAATGGCCTCAAGTTGCGCCAGGGAAGGTTTAGACTGGATATTAGGAAGCATTTCTTTACAGAATGGGTTGCTGGGCGTTGGAATGGGCTGCCCAGGGAGGTGGTGGAGTCCCCATCCCTGGAGGTGTTTAAGAGTTGGGTCAACATAGTGCTTAAGGATATGGTGTGGTTGGGAACTGTCAGTGTTAGGTTAATGGTTGGCCTGGATGATCTTCAAAGTTTTTTCTAACCTAGATGATTCTGTGATTCTGTGAAAAATACGTAGCCAGAGACACCATTCTTCTCACTTTTCAAGTAGAAAAGTACCTTGAGGAACATGTCATCTGGAATCAGTATATTTTTGTTAGTGTGGATGCTTTTTAGTTAAGGTGGTGGAATTGTTATCATAGTTCTGTTGCTTAGTAAACTAACTAAAAAGAAATCCATCAACTTTCTTCTGGGCCAAGAAAGATGGATTTACTTATATTTCATCTGGTGACATTGATCAACTTACCTGTTCTGGTTGCAGCGTGTTGCCTTAGATGCAATAGGAAAGCTTTTACTTCAGGTTACAGGCCGTCAGAGAACTATCACCTGGACTCATGATAAACCAGGGGAGAAAACTTGAGTGTTTCCAGAAACATCAAAGACTTCTTTGGATACATCTGGTTTTGTCTGCTGCCAGAACTGGGTTACTGTCATAAGTGAGCGGCTCTATCTCAGCAGTTTTTCCTTGCCCTCTTTCCTGAGGTTTTGACATTCAGTGCTGCAACTTGCATACTAATGAATTGAACTAAATAAAACTTGTGTAAATGTATAGTAGTTAAAAAAACAAATCAGAATACTGCCATAAGTATATACACGTTTTTCAGGTACTTGCTTCCAGTTTGCAATTACCTCCCCTGTCCCATTTCTTTCTGTGAAAAAGTACTGCAGGCATCCAAAGTGGACCAGGGAGATTCACAGGACCTGATCTAGACTTCATGAAAGAGATAGAAGAACTTGCAAAGGGATTTATTGAGACCACAGAGAAAGCCATGGCTTTAGAAAAGCTATGGGAGGAAAACTCAAAGTTCTCAGGTAAACTGTGATCTTTCTAATGATGAATTGCTTTGTCTATCAGGTAGGGATAACCATCAAACAAAGGAATACTCTTATCTTAAAAATAAAATGAATAAACTAAAATTTTAAGCAGCTCTGAAAAAAAGCCAATTTTATGATTGCTATTACTGTGTCCATCATAAAATGAATTATCAGAAAAAAGTTAGCTTTCTAAAACTGTGCCCTTGTTCTACTACTTGATAGTTAATGATATATTGTGAGGGGAAAGTTTTAAAGGTAAGGATTAATAATCTGAGTACATGGTTACTTGGTCTAACATGCATTCAAAAGTAATTTATCAGGACTAAAGTCTTCCCAGGTCTTTCTGTTACTAGAGAGTATAGGGACAGAAAACCTCAGTAGCTCACACCTGGTGACGTTTAGGCAAACAAGTCAGTCTTGCACTAAAAGAGTGAGACTGGAAACACTGAGGTCTGTTCCTGCTCTCTTTCCGCCCATGTTGTGAAATCTTGATGCTTTAGCAGGTGGGCTTTTAAGACCTACTACTACCCTGCCTTTCTGGCTGAGTTTTCAAGAAGAAAGATCTAGGCAAAACAGTCATTTTCTATGCCTGGTTGTCTGGGAGCTAGTACGTTCATCTAGTGTTGATGTGATCATTCTGACTTACTGAA